>NW_007726850.1:174750-177396 GCF_000696425.1 Galeopterus variegatus
GGCGCTCCGCTGCGCCCGGCCCGGCCGGCCCTCCCCGGGCTCTGCAAAGAACGCGGAGCTCGCGACAGCGGGCGGACAAATGCGGCCGCTGTGCACCGCGGGCTCTGTCAGGAAGGCGGCCACCCCGCAACGCGAGCCCCGTCCGCACCCCGCGGGGGTCCCGCCCCTCTCGAGCTCGCGGTGGAGCCTCCGGCGCGGACCTGGGATCGGCTGCAGGGGCGGGAGCCTGGGCTTCAGGACTGCAAGCCCCCAGCTCCGCCCTCGCTGCTCCCTTTCCTAGTGGCCTTGGACAAATCACACTGCTGAGCCTCAGCACAGAGCCTCGATTTCTGCATCCGAGAAATGGCGAGGTCAACACTCCCTACTCTGAAAGGTGGTTGAGGAAGTTGAAGGACATGTGTCACGGCTGCCCAGCTTCCAGACCTGAGGCAAGCCACCTGCACCTCCCTGAGCCTCAGTTTCCCCGCCTGTAAAATGGGGACAGCAGAGGGTCATGGTGTGGATAAGATTGCAGCACGCTGGCTGCACCCCCTGGGCGCTCAGTATCTGGAGCTGTTGAGGTTATTAGGAAAGCTCAGGAGAGGCCCCGCCCACAGTCCCAAGCCTGTGCCTCGAGTCCCGCAGGCTGTCAGTTGGGGACCCAGGCCCCCCAGTTTGGGAGCTGCTGGCTCAGGGAAGAGTGCGTGCTCGCGCTGGTCCCTGGCTTGAATGGGACTCGCCGTGCAGCCCGCAGGTGTCTGGGCAGGGAGCTTGCAGGCTGGGCCCCGCCCCGGCTGGTCTTCAGGGCCCTCTCTGGTTGAGTCACCAGCTAAAACACTCAGCTTTTTGACACCAGCCAAAAAATGAAAATGTCCCAGGCGTCTAATCCTTCCCTTCCTTTGGCAACTTAAACCGCCCTGAAACAGAGCCAAGAAGGTGGTGTGAGCGGAGGCCTCCCGCAAAGCCAGCCTTGGGGACACGTGGAGCTGAGTTCTTCGTCAGACTGGGCCTGGCCAGGTACGAAGTGGCCCCGGCCCCACTGGCCGCCGCACAGGGCGCCTTCCCACCGCCGACCTGAGGGCAGCCGGGGACCCTGACTTCCTCCCCAGCCGGGGCCGCCGCCTGCCCCCACCCCCCACCCCAGAAAAATATTTGGAATGGTCTTTGACTGAAATGAGATTAATCCTCGGTTCCCTGACAGTGTCTTTGGGCATGTGTTTTTATAACCTCCCCTTCAAATGAGAACCATTTGTCGCTGGGAAGCTGGGGAGGCCCTGCCCGGACTGCTGGGCCAGACATCACCAGCACCTGATTGAATGTCGGGGACAGTGTGAGGGGGCAGGGCCAAGGTGAGGGTGGCATGGAAGCTGCGCTGTCCTTTGCTGGTCTCTGCCTGAGTCCCTGTCTCCAGCCAGTGGCATGAGCGGAGGACAGGGTTCCCCCCTAATTCTCCCACACACCGCAGTGTGCCCTTGAGCTGCTAACTTTGCCTCTCTGAGCCTCACTTTCCTCATCTGGAAAATGGGGGGGATGAAGACCCCTGTCTCCCAGGTGAGGTGCCCAGCCCAGTGACTAGAAGACAGGAGACCCTCGATGTTTAATGAGGATTTTGAACACAGACTGGGCTCCCTCCGAACTCCTGGTGGAAGGGCAACGTCCGCCTGGCTGGGCCTGCAGGAGGGCTGCAAACGTCCATGGAGGGCTGCAGGAGGGCTGCAAACCTAGCTGCAGCTCAGGTCTCCTCCCCGTCCCAGGCTCTCCCTGAAGTGAGCGGGCATCCCTGCAAAGAAACTGAGTCGCTGGCGCTTTCACATGGAGAGGGCTGAGTTTATAGGTGCCACTACGCAGTCTCTTTAATTAACTCTGAGCCCTTGGTCGGTGGCCTCCTCTCTCAGCACAGTCCCCCTCCACCCCCACAACCTCGGGTCCTGTTTGAAGTCTGCAGCCCCCTCCTCCACGCCCCACCCCACGCCGTCCCTGCTTGCTGAGCAACTGTGGACCCTCAGGGCTCAGCTGGGAGGGATTTATTGGAGAATTTCAATCATGGGGTCTTGGCTCAAACTTGTTGCTTCCTCAAAAATCGCCCAAGAAGTTTGCTATGTGTGGGACTGAGGCACGAAGGGGGGACTCGCATGATCTCAGCACTCAGAATTGCACCTGGGCCTGCCAGCGAGGTCACAGCCCCTCACTTGGAGGAAGAGCACCCTGAACAGTAAGACGCAGGTTCCTGCGACAACGTGGAGGTACTGGGATTCGTTCACTTTTAAGGAGCTGCTCAGAAAGAGTACTTACCTTGGCCACCACCCCGTCCCCGAGCTGTGACACCTTGTGCAGGTGTCTGACCTCTGAGTGGGAGCCCCCTTTCAGTCTTGGGGCTGGGGAACATTTGGGGGAGAGAATGGAGGCTGAGAGTCCTGCAGTGTAGACGCCAAAGCCACGCCGCGGTGCTATTTTTCCTGAGCTGTGTGGTTTGCCTCCCCAAAGGCAGATTTGAGACTAAGGAGCCCACGCGCTTCCACGGGAGCCAGGCCGAGGAGGACCAGGGACAGAGGCCCGTGCGCTTTTCACTTTTCTCCCGTGGGCAGGGCTCACTGCATTTCTCAGAGAGATCTTTACAGTGATGGATAAGTCATGGCCCCCACTGCCGTGGCTCGGGGGGGGGGGGGG
>NW_007726850.1:177727-222086 GCF_000696425.1 Galeopterus variegatus
ACGCAGGTTCCTGCGACAACGTGGAGGTACTAGGATTCGTTCACTTTTAAGGAGATGCTCAGAAAGATTACTTACCTTGGCCACCACCCCGTCCCCGAGCTGTGACACCTTGTGCAGGTGTCTGACCTCTGAGTGGGAGCCCCCTTTCAGTCTTGGGGCTGGGGAACATTTGGGGGAGAGAATGGAGGCTGAGAGTCCTGCAGTGTAGACGCAAAAGCCACGCCGCGGTGCTATTTTTCCTGAGCTGTGTGGTTTGCCTCCCCAAAGGCAGATTTGAGACTAAGGAGCCCACGCGCTTCCACGGGAGCCAGGCCGAGGAGGACCAGGGACAGAGGCCCGTGCGCTTTTCACTTTTCTCCCGTGGGCAGGGCTCACTGCATTTCTCAGAGAGATCTTTACAGTGATGGATAAGTCATGGCCCCCACTGCCGTGGCTCGGGGGGGGGGGGGGGAACATCTTTTACGGTTTTGCAGGAAGCCTCCCATTTCTTTCTTAACAAGTGCTGAAAGGGACACAAACAGACATAGCCCGGGCTCCCCATGACTAACGGGATGACCGTATCAAGCGGCAGCGCTCGGGGACAGGAACGATCTGGCCGTGCGTCCCTGGAGTGAGGTGGCCGGTTCCCTCCCAGGACGCTCTGCCAACCGCGCTTTGAAGCCCGAGCTGAGGCCCCAAGCTGGGGAGGAGCGGACCGAGGGCTGGGGGTCCCCTCTGCACGGCGGCCCCGATGGCCCGCGATAAAGGACCCAGCGCTCCGTCCGGCTTGTGCTGATCGCTCTTTCCAAAAGCCCTTTCAGATGGTTTCACTTCTCTGCCCGCTTTGTTGAAAGATGTAAAAATTTCAAACCACCACAAAGTAAACATTTCAAAACCCTCTCTTTTCAAAATCAGTCACATTTTCCAAAATCCCTTGAATTCCATCTCTCCCCCCACCCCACCCCTTCTTTTGCTGTCTTTGGATTTGAGTGTTTTTCATTAATTTAGAGGCAGTCCAGGTAAAGCTGGTGTTTTCGAGCCGTGTTTTACGGGCGGGAAGTAGCTTTGTTATTTAGTAGATGTATTAGATAAGTCGATGTCTTGTCAAAATCAAGCAGGTTTTCTTTATTAGGGTGAAATCGTAATGAACTCATCTGCTTCTAATATTTATAAAGAGAAGAGAGGCCATTAATTCTACTGCTTGTGAATAAAACCATCTGTGATTTCTTTCCATTTGATGGGTTTTGGTTTTAATATACATTTTTCACAAATAAGCACAGAGATTTTTTGGTGCAAATGTCACATTCAGGATCTCATAAAGAAAGAATGCAAAGAGAGGAAAACTAAATGTTTTGTTAGCTAAGTAATTTCTCACCTTGCAGAGCGGGGAGCCTTTGAGCCAACTTTGGCACATTAGGTGATGGAACCGCCCGGTCAACGCTAATGCGATCCGTGACATGTTACCAGGCAAACCGCGTCCGTTTTGAAGTTTGTTTTCCTTCGGGAATTACACAGTTCGTTTAACCTAATCTGTCCTGACACTTGAATTATAATATTATGAGCTTCTTCAGGGAAGTAAAACAGTAGTTGCCTGCTTAAAAGCAAAGCAGAAGTTAATAAAGTGGGCAAAATGTCAAGGAAAAAGGCCTAATCGAATCATGGTGTCATTCTCCAGAGAAAATAGAGTCAAGTTGTATTCTTTTTTCCAGTGGAAAGCTTGGATGCCTAGTGACATATTTCTGTCCAGGAAGAAATTTGAACTCTGAAGCCGAACTTGATTAAACCCCAAACTGCGAGAAATTGCCCACTGGGACCACTCGGGGACTTTGACTTCTGGGTGTCGGAGCTTAATTAAAATATTCATCCAGCTGCTCTCCACTCGCCAAGGGGGCCCAGAGGAATTAAACCAATAAGCTTAATTCTATTAGTTCACCTGCCTGTGGACAGAGCGATGCGGAAGACCACTTACCGGTTCAGAAAACACATCGTCAGACCCGCCCTGTAAATTCAGCCCGGGCCGTCCGCTGCAAGGCGACACGGTCCTCCGAACAGACGTAGCACTCGGGGATCTCAGCTCCTGACCCTGAACACATACAGCTCTTTTTAATGCCTTTTCCAAGAAAACAAAAATGCCAAGCAAGTGAATATAAGGATTTGTCTGTGTGTATGCGGCGTGTCATGCTTTCTACGTCGTTTGTAATAACATGGAACATTCACCGACTCCTCTGTGCCCCCATGCTGAGTCTTTCTCATACGTTTCATGTGGTCCCCTCTACGAAGTAAACACCATTGTCATCCCCACTTGATGGATGAGAAAACCGAGGCTCTGTGAGATGAAGTGACTTGAAGCCCGGAATTCTCAAACCACAAAGTCTGCTGAGCTCTTAGCCCCAAGTAAGAAGGCCGCACCCACCATCTGATCTTGTTTGAAATTGTCATTATTTTCCATCTGCCATACACAGAGTATAAAATTTGGAAGGTACAAAGGCTGTAAAGGCAAAAGGTAGCCATCACCCCCTTCCTTCAGCCACCATCTCCTCCCCAAAGAAGCCTCTGTGGACCATTTCTTGGGTCTCCTTCCAGAGCGTCGAGGCTTATACCTGCAAGTATGTGTATGTTTCCTTTTCTAAAAGGCAGATGTGGAGCTTAACAGGAACGCTCTTCTGCAGCTTGCCTTTTACATCTGAGGATATATTTGGGAGAGTTCTCCATCTCATTCCTTTTAAGACTGCATGTCATTCCATTTGATAGATGTATTATTTTGGCCCATATGAGATTGTCAATGTTTAACTATTTTTGACCAGCAGAAATCGGCAATTTAAAATGATTCTGCCTGATACCATAATTTTTTACCCAGTCTTCTGGGGTGGGCATTTAGATGGTTTCTCACCTTTTGCCCTTGCAAACAGTGCTGTGATAAATATCCTTTGCACACACCGACAGATCCTATCTGTAAAACCAATTCCTACAAGCATCACTACCCTTGTGGCCTTGGGTAAGTCACGTCCCTTCCCTTGGCCCCCAGTCTGTGAAATGAGGCGGCTGAACTGGATAATTCCTGAAGCCCCTGGCAGGCTCTGTTGTTCTGCAGGACTGTAATCCCCACATTTGTAATTCTATGTCATAGATAGAGATTACCCATCACGACCTCATAAATATAACCACAGCTTCAGCTCTGGGTCCCCCAAATCACTGTAGAAACAAATGTTTTCCACCAAATGCTAACTAACTCCCTGCTGGCTGTATTTTCAACCAGGGAATGAGACATTTCCCCGTGATCAATACAAATGGAATAGAAATCTATCCTGGGCAGCAGCAGCAGCAAGTGCTGGTTTTTAATAAGGGGACCTCCAGAGGATATCGCATTCCTATGACAATGGCCGACAGACCTTGATTTTTAGCGTCAGAAGCTGTTTAATGCAAAGGTCTGTGGCTGGGTAGGGGGCTCGGGCTGGAACCAAGCTGGTCCTTAAAGGCTGCTGCAGAAACCTGCCACTGCCCTGTCCTCAGCTCCCTGTGGGCCACCTGTTCACGGAGGCAGTCACATTTGCCAGCTGGGCTGCGGTGGAGCCGGCTCAGCCAGCCAGCCAGAGGTGATCCTCAGCCACAGACCTGGTTATTTACAGCTTGTGGTCCCCAACAACCGGGCAGCTCTCGGAGGATAGCAGTTCGCCTTAAAAAGGACCAGGTACCTGGGCAGAGATGGCAGCAAGCGGGAGCAACCATATCAACCGTCTCTTTTCTAGTTACAAATTAATCTGGTAAGAGAGCGAGTCACAGAGACACCCTGAGTTAGTTACTGTTTGCAAAGACATGGAAGTGCCAGCTACGAGCTGTCCAAGGCAAACTAGGATGTTCTGAAAACACAATTCTTGCCCAAACAGCTGAGACGACTGTACGTTCTCTCTCTCGAGTCTCCTGCCTCTTTTAAAATTATCTACTGATACAGACCAGGGCTGAGAAAGACACAGAAAAACAGCTGGCACGTAAGGGAGATGGCGTCGGGAGTGATTTATTTCCAGAGATCTGATATTTCAGGTTATTGTTGTTGTTATGTGTGTGCAATAAATCATATTTTAAAGTCTCTGTTAATACAGTGTTTTGTTCTTAAAATTCCTCTTAAAAAAAAAATCCTGCTTCAAGGGGATGGCTTGTTGCATGAAGTTGAATCCTCAGGTTTTATTAAGAGATGTGACAATAAGGTGTCAAAGCATTCCCCTGGGAAATTTCGCCACCCAATCTTACCACCTAGAAAACACCTTGTCCTTTTAAAAAATTAGGAGGAGGAGAAGAAAGGAAGGAAGCCTTAGATGTTATTGCTTAAAATACTGTGTTCGAATATTTGTAAATGTATTTAGTCCTTTGGCTTTTTAACCACGGGATTCATGTTTGGGAATTTTAAATACAATGGACTTTTCTCTCTGAGTTTCCAAAGGCAACTCTCAAAACTGCGTGTACCAAAGCCTTTAAAACCAGGTACTGAGGTCCCCCAAGGAAGGTCTTGGGGGGGATAATTACAACATTCCTTTGTGCGACACAATAACCCCGGCTTGGGGGCACTCTCCGGCCCTCTGTTGAAAGTCACTGACTGGCTGCGGCTTAAAACTAATCTTGTCCTCGGCTCCCTGGCAAGAGGTCAGGAGTCCAGTCTTTCAGAATATGATCCCAGCGAGTTGTAAAAGGGCAGGGAAAGGGGAGGGAGAGAGAGAAAGAAAATGAATAAAGGCAGAATTAAATTTTCACAATTAAGTATATTCTTTTTTTTTCATTTAGTTAATTTCCAGCCGCTCACGTTTATTGCGCATTAATTATGCATACAGCTTTTGTGCGACTTAAAAAGTGAAGAATGGGATCCTTAGCCTTTTATGGAGGATCCGGCTGCCACGCTGGAGGCCTCGGTGGCGGAGGCTGGAGGGGCTGCGGGTCAGAAGGAGCAGGAGCCCGCGAGGCCCCCTCTGCGAACAGCCAGTGCTGGGGCAGGACCCCGCTCCCCACCCTGTGCCCACCGTTCCCCCACCTCGACTTTCTTAAAAGCGTTTCCCACGGCAGGGCTGATGACCAAGGGGGGGCTTTCCAGTTAGCTGGATGTGTTTTCCAGCCAAATCTGGGGGAAAGACCCAAACTGACCCCCGGCCAGGCTCTCTCTGCTCATCTTGGCCAATGTCTGGGCTCAAACCCGTGGGACCAGGCCTGGGAGCAAGAGCAGGAATATGACAAACGAGGCTTTGGAGAGAGGGGTTGGGGACACTTTTCCTCCTCCAAGCTCCTCCAAGCCCCCCCCCCAACATGTCAGAGAAAGCTGAGGAGGTGGGAGCCCCAGGGTGGGACGATTACCTTGGCTGTGTCCCACCCAACCCTGGCCCCAGCCTTGGGCTCCCGTTGCCCCCACTAATGACCTCAGGAAGGGCAGGCAGGTGGCCCTTTTGCTAAGATGCTGTGTGACACTAGACCAGGGCCACAGTCTGTCCGTGCCTTCCTCTCAGAGTCTGCATGGAAACTCCCCTGGACACCTGCAGGCTGGTGCCTCTCTTCCTGGGAGGGTTCCACCTCTGGCTTCCCAGCCCAGAGCTCACCAAAGGGGACCCTGCCACAAAAGCAGATGTTGGGATTCATCACTTGGCACATCCACAGTGTGGCCCAGGCAGCCCCTTCATCGGCTGCCCACACATCAGCTGAGAGCATAGACCCAGGAGCCTGGGACCCTAGCTTTATCCTTGGAGGGACTCTCCGGGGCTTAAGCAAAGTTGCCCATGTTTGACCAGGACCTTCAAGCGCTGCTGGGAACTGGGCTCCCCGTATCCCTGAAAGCACCAAGACGAGGTGCCAAGTCACCTGATGGGTACAGAGCGCCCACCTGAGCTAGACAGGGCAGTCACCTATTTCCTGCACAGGTCTAAGCAGACAGACCTGGAACCCTAGCCTAGCCCTGATGCCCCCCTGCCGGGTGATTTGGGTGCCGTGGCTCCCTCTCTCTGATCTGAATTCCTCATGTGAAAATGGGGTTCAGAACTGGACACAGAATTGTCCTGGGGTTTGGATGGAGTACTGCCTCCAAAGCACCCAGCCCAGGGTGAACACCCAGGGAATGGGAACTCACAGCAGCCCAGAGGGGTGAGCCTGGAGACCCATTTTACAGTTGAGGAAACTGAGGTTTTTAGAGGGAAGGCATCTGCCTAGCCTATAGTGGCAGGGCTGGCCGCATGAAGGCTCACAGTGCTCCTTCTGGGTCCCACTGCCCTCAGCCCTCCTGGGGCTGGAACCTGACCCCTTCTCCATCCACAGATGGCAGAGATGAGGAGGAAACTCATGGAAATGGTCCCCTCTGTCACGGGACTGCTGCAGTGGCAGGTCTGCCAGCACCCGCCCACGCCACATGGGCAGTGAGGCCTGGTGCATGGGCCGCCTGGCTGCTACCGGGTCCTCGTCCAGGCTCCCTTCGTTTACAACCACAGACCAGCCACCCGGATATTAGTCCCCGGAACAAAGACTGCCGCAAGCAGAGCTGGGCTCCATCCCACGAGGGGCTCAGCAAGCCCAGACCTGCAGCCAGCACGTTCCCAGTGCAGCCAGCTCTCCTGAGCTCCATCACCAGCGACCCGAGGACGGCACCGGCCACCACCCCCACCCCGCCCCGACCATGAGATGGTGGCTGGGGCCCAGGCCACCCCCTTCTTTGGGGTTTTTGTTTTGTTTTGCTTTTGGTTTTCATAAAAACCGCTCTCCCATAGTCTCCTGGGATAAACTGTAAAACGTCTCTCCCGTTCTCTTCTACAATCCCCACCCAGACTGCAGTGCCTCTTTTTTAAAAAAAAAAAAGTGTCATAAAGAAATCAACAGTGCCTAATAATACACAACATATTTAACATTTATTACTCTGTGTTCTGACAAAGTAAAATGTGAAAACATGCCAAAATTGGGGTTTCATAAAACAATTTCTCATCAAGTTCTTTCCTTTGACAAAATGCCTCCTTTTCGTTCCTGGCTGGTGAGATTCCGTCAAACGCAGCAGCATTTCCAGAAACAGGTCTTAGGACTGATACCAGCGCCAGCTCCAAAGCATACCTTTGGCTCCGTTAGATTTTCTCTGATAGACAGTATTCTGGCTTTCCTAATGACAACATTTTGGCTTTTCAAGTGAACAGGAGTGAGCAGCCATGTCGCAGGGTGGCAGGGGCAGGGAGGGGCCACCGTCGCTCTGAAACAGGAAACTGACAATGGAGCCCAGTTTTTCTTTTTTTAATGGTAGCAAAGTACACATAACGTAAAATTTACCATTTTGAAGTGTCCAGTTCTGTGGCGTTAAGCACATGCGATCATTGCGCAGCCATCACCACTGTCACCTCCAGAACTCTTTTCTTCCTGCAAAACTGAAACTCTGTCCCCATGAAACACTAGCTCCTCATTCCCCCCTGCCCCCAGCCCTTGGAAACCACCATGTATTTGACCACTTTTGATACCTCGTGTAAGTGGAGTCGTACAGCATTCGTCTGTCTGCGACTGGCTTATTTCACCTACCATAACGTCCTCAAGTTCACTGTGTTGTAGCAGGTGTCAATTTCCTCCCTTTTTAAAGCTGAATAATATTTCACTGCACCAAAACCCTACTTCTAACATCATGTAGGGTGCAGACCCTCATTCCTACATGGGAACACTCCCCAAGACACCCAGGCCCACGGTCGCATATGTGGATACACTGAAATGCACCCCATCCCCCCAATTCTCTCACTCATAGGAACGGATGTGCACAGACCCAGACCACTCTCCTGGACCCGTAAGATACACAATCACACACACGGAGAAGTAGAGTCACCCCTGTAGGTCTCCATGTGCTGTTCTCACACACGAGCACAGGTAGTACACACACCATGCGTAGTACACGTGTCACGCACACATGACGCCATGCATCAGAAAGGGCCATGGGAGAATTTGCAGACTCTTGGACGTCATAACTGAAGGGTCTCAGGGACCCATGTCAGCACTGTGGCATGTGAGGCATTTTGGCACTTGAACCTCAACCTTGCTCCATCCCCCCAGTCCCTGTCTCCAGGTGCCCTCAGCCGGGGTAAAGGAAGGAGCTGCCTGGCACCTGGGGAGGCCCCACGTCTCCTCCTCATCTAAGCTCAGCTCCAATGGCCCCTGAGGGAGCCAGGGACTTGAGGGGAAACCCCAGTCGGCCCAGGTCTCATAGAGATTGGAACCCAGCTCCAGTCTGCCTGCCGAGCCTCTGCTCTCCCCACGTGCCTCCCTCCTCCAGACGGGCAGAGCCGGAGGAAAAGGCCCCTCATGCTCAGGAACATGGTGGAAGACGCGGGTGGGCTCGGGGGCATGGGATGCGTTCTCTCCGGGCTCACCAGGCAGCAGTCACTTCACGAGCACCCTCTGTGTGCCAGCGCCCTGCTCCCAGGAGCTCTGGACTTTGTGATCAGAATGTCAATGGCGTCCTCCTCCAGCGGGGACAGTCTGCGGGGGCCGGAATCAGAGGAAGCCTTTGAGCAGCAACACTGTGCGAGGCCCTTTGTCTTCCTCGCCGAGGTGCAGCCCTCACGTCTCGACTAGTTCCTATAATCTCTCCCGCTCAGATTGGTTCATTTCCTTCAAATGGTAACGTTGTCATGGTTAAGAGAAGATCTTTATTCTTAGAAACGCACACTAAGGTGTTCAGGATGGTGCCTGGAACTTACTTCCAAACGTGCAGCCCCAAATGCCCGACGCCGGGTGTGTTATGCTCAGATGGAGCAGTAGGCGTGCGTGTCTGCATGTGTCGCATCTAGGAGGTGGGTCTGCGACTGTTCATTGTACTCGCCTGTCACCTTTGCTATGTTTGGATGTTTTCATAATAAAAAGTTGGGTGGGGGATCCCTTGCTCTCACTGTGCCCCTCCTTTTATCACTTCCTCTCCCTCTGCGCTCTCCAACCACGACGTGACCCAGCGGGGACATGTCAACGATGGGATGTGGAAAGAACACTCTGCCAGCTACACGAGCAGAGATATTCAACTTTTCATCTCCCAGTGGAGGTGTCACAGGGCCCTGCCCGTGAGCTGCTGAGTGCGCCCATTGAGATGGGAGCAGGAAGTGTGCCAGAGTGACTTCCCCAGGGACCCACAGGGACCATAGGGAGGGCTGTCACCAGACACCAAGCGAGAGGGTCTGCCCCCAGCTCTCTCTCCTTATGGCGTGGCCACGCTCTGGGGTGTCCCAAACAGCTGTGAAGTGTGTGGCACCGACTCCGCTGCTAATCAGATCAGGAACCCCTCTGTGAACGCAGGAACCACGTGGCTCTCCTGCCTGCCGGTCCTGCCATCTCACCGGCACCAGCCCAGGCCTGGCACAAAGAGGGTGCTTGGTGAAATGAATGAAAGCCTACAGCAATGCTCTTCTCTTCAAAGGTTAGAACAGAGTTAAGGTCCCTCCTCACAGCCCAGCCGGCCTGCAGGGATAAGGGTGATGTGCTGCATGCCGTGGGGACAGTGCTGGGCGGCAGCAGCTGAGGCTGGGCAGGCAGCAGGCTGGCCTTGCCCAAAAGAAGGCTGAGTGGCCTGATGGAAAAGCCTAAAGAGCCAGCAGCTGGGACCAAAAGATGGGTGGCAGGGAGCGGGACAGGCCACTCAGGCAGGGACATGTCTGACCTGGCCAGAGCCAGGGTGTTCCAGAGCTACCTTTGAAACCTGGACATCTCCCATGTGAGGCTCTGGCATGGGACAGCCTCTGTCTGGCTGCTCAGAGTCTGCCAGCCGGGAAGGAGGGCTTCCTCTGGCAAAGAAGAGCCACCCGAGAGGGAGTTTTGTTTTAAACATCAGAGACCAAAGGCAAGTCCCACAGGGCTGGCAGTCCTCCTGGGGTAGCTGCTGGAGGTGCCAGGCCCGCGCCTCTCCTCCTGACTCAGGGTGGCTGGCTCAGCACCCTCTTCCTTCCACACACCTCTGGGCACTGCATTCCTGGGGGGGGGGGTTCAAAGACAGGTATCCAGGGACCTCAGAACTGGGGTCTTGCTGACTCTATGGCTGTGGCCTTGCAGAAAGCCAGTCATGAGTAAGAAGAAACCGGTAGGGACTGTGCAGCCAGAACACTGGCGAGTCGACACAGCTAAGGCTCCCGCGCCTTCAGGAAGGCCAGTGGTGGAAAGCAGGGCCATAAGATGACAGAGGCAGTCCCATCCTGCCTGTGACCAATAAGCCACCTAATTCTCTGAGCCTGAGTTCGCTCTTCTGTGAAAGGGGCTCAGGAGTGCCACTGCAGCAATAGTCCCTGCCAACACAGAGAGGGTCCTCAGTGAGTTGTCAGCATTGTTACCATCGTGCTGGGGTTGTTACTGCCTGTCGTGGGGCCCCATGGATGCTGCGATTTGCTGAGATGTGCTTCAGGTGATGCTTACACTGCAGGACCAGCAGACCCTATGTGACTGGCAAGTAGGTCTGCCTACTGAGCCCCACAAAGGCCCCCCCTTGCCGACCGCCAATGGCCTAGGCCAGTGTCCCCACCAGGGCCTGCTTCCCCCCTGCCTCCCCCCAGGCCTGGGTGCCCCAGGAGGTGAGACGGCCTGTGCTGCCTGAAGACAGAGGCCAGAGACTTTGTCCCTGCTCCATTTGCCATGAGAGAGCAAAGCCACTGCAGGGTTCAAAAGGAAAAGAGGAAAACCCGGTAACTCATCCCAGACGGTCCGTCCACTTTATCAAAGCTGATTTCAGGGAGCAAAGCTCCCACCAGGAGAGGCCACAGCCTCATTAGGGAGTTCTGGGAACGATGAAAAAGCCAGGCCGCCATGCACATCCCTGGGACAATTAGGCCTTGTCCCTCCACCTTCAATCAAAGGCAAGCCCTCGTCCCTGAGCACGTGCGTGTGTGCGTGGAAGAGCGCATCACGGTATCGGCGGGGGTCTCTCTTTTTCTTTTTGGACCTTTCTGTCCTTTTCTGTTCTCTCTTCTTTCCACCTATTTTTAGCCTCTCTCACACCGACCTACTCTGCGTGTCCATAATGCTCCGTCCTCTGTCCACTGGGTACCCACAGATGTTTCAGACCCTACAACTGCCCCCCAGCAGACCCTACCCTCACGTCCTCAGAAGGGGCCCCAAGACACTGCCCCCCAGAAACCCAGCTTGGCCAAAGATGAGAATATGAAACCGCTTTGACCAGTTCCTTCTCCTGAACTCTAATTCCCCCCATCATGAGTACAGAATGCAAACTATTCCCCCACAGCAAAGTCCCGGCTCTGGTTTCCGGATGCCTCCTTCAGATGCAGCAGGGTCTAAGCTGAGATTCTTCTCCAAATCCCGACTAGCAGCACCGCCGCCCCAGCCCTATGGAATGTCTCTTACCCACATCAGGAGTTATAAGCAGGGACAGCAATACATTCCTCCGTGCTCCTAGACACACCAGGGCCTCAGTTTGAGAAGCGTCCTGCTGTCCAGAGACATGGACTCGTTTCGGGAATGCCACCACCGCAAAGGGATCCAAGCCCCAAATGCACGCAGCAAAGGCCTCCCCAGGCCTGCCCACGCCGCCAGCACCCTGGCACCATGAGAGGGTCCTGTAACAAAACCACGTGTGAGATGCAGATTCCCACATCAGGCAATTATTTCAGGGGATCAGCATGTTTAAGTGAGAAGGCAAATTCCACATACTTGTTTTTATCATAACACCAGAGGAAGCGGGCGCAATATTTGTGAAATTAAAAACAGCCTCGGGTCTCTGCCCCTCACGGATGGTACTTGGGTATTAATCCATTAAGGCAATCAAAAGAGCTTAAATAAAAGTCTGAAGCCTGCAATATACATGTCAATGAACAAGCGGTAAAACTTCCTGAAAAGGTGATTTCAAAGCCATATTGCCCACGCTTGGCAAATTGCATATTTAATTATTTTGTCAGTCCCTCTTTCTCCTCTAATCTTTGAGGAAAATGCCTTTGGCCATACGAAACCAGTTAGGATAATTAAGGTACGATGGAATTAGGTGTCGGCTGATTTCTCAGAAAGATGCCATCCTCCAGCCTGGTATGAGATGTGTGCAGGCCCCAGAGGCAGACAGCAGTGTAATGTCTCCCTTTCTACGGAAAGATCAAAGGTCTTTTGCCCCTTTCAAGATGTTTGTAGAATTTGTTTCCCAATTATCCCACATTTGCGCACTGGGACATCCTAGTCAACTCTTTGATGGCACCTCTGGAATTGGGCCATAATTGACATTAAGCCGCACCTCTGGGCTCCAGGCTCAGGCTGAGATTCTGATCTGGGGTCTATGCTCAGAAAGGAAAGAGGATGGATCCGAAATGGAAATGGGGTGCAGGCTTAGGTTGTAGCCCCTCAGGTTTCAGCCCGCTCTGCACTGGGTGATGCGGACCCTCCCGACTGTTCTGACTTTGCTGAGCGTGGGTAAAACTCAGCTCAGATTCTCTGTGGATCCAGACAAGGATTTTGCATTTGCAAAATTTTGCCACCTTAAGAGCAGAGCCTGACTGTCTTCGAAAAATCATTCTAGAAAGGAAATATACTGAATACATTATTTTACCACATTGAAATATTTCTCCTGGCCTGGAAAGATGTTTAGGGGGAGAAAAAGCCACCAAATATTTGGGGAAAGTAAGACAAAGTGGTCAAGATTCGAAATTTTAGTTATGGCATTTTGAAACTAAATGCAATTAGCAGAGCACACCAAGGTAGAAAGTCAAATGCTAAAATATTGCTAAGAAAATCTAATGTACTTTTTTTCTAGTGTGCATTTTATTTACTTTTTACATTTCTTTTGTGTGTGTGTTCTGTGGGTCTTTCTTGACTCTGCAAATATGTTTTGCCGATTGCTTAATTCAAACGATTTTTCTTTAACATCTTTGTCTTAGCTTAAGAGAGAAGGAAAGAGAGAAAGAAAAATAAAGGAAAGCCTTTCTGAATCTTTTCATATGCAAATGCAAAGACCCTTTTTGGAAATAATTTTTTGGAATAATTTTTGAAAAAAAAGCCCTCAGTTTGAAAAATGAAATACCATTGATCCAAGGAACCATAGTCTAAGGGCTGCCCCAGTAAATTTTGCTGGCACCTTTGTCTTTTTCTTTCTTTCCATTTTAACCCTTAAAAATCCATCTGTGTCCTAGCATGTTTTAAATTGAGGAGCTGGGGTCCCCAAAGGATCAGAAGGAAAAGTGTCCCTTACCACGTCAGCCGTTTCCCACATCCTTCCACAGAAACCCGAGATCACACAGGCAGACGCCGGCACTGCGTGTTCTCTACAGACAGCGAACTCGAAAATGCCTCCTTTCCCTGAGAAATAAGGCCCAGTGTGAGGAATCCCCCTCCAAGTCCCTTCCAAAAATATAGATCGAAGGAAAAATATCACAAGCAAATGCATTTTCTGCTCTTTGCAAAAAAGGGATGATTGTGGCCTTCTGGTATCTCCACAAGCTGAGAGCAAGTGGCCCCAACCGAGGTTTCTGCTGCCAGAGAAGGGGCCTGGAAGGTTCTCCCAGTGAGGAGATGGGGCAGCCCCACTGGGGAAGGGATCCTGGATAGGGTTGCCAGGTTTAGCAAATAAAAATACAGGACATCCAGTTAAATTTGAATTTCAAATAAGCAAGGAATCTTTTTTTTTTTTAGTATAAGTGTGTCCCAAAGATTGCATGGGACATTCTATACTAAAAATGTACTCGTTCTTTATCTGAGATTTACATTTACTGTTGTGTCCTGGGTTTCATCTGGCAACCCTAGCCTGGGATTCCAAACGGGGGTCAAAGAAACTGAGTAGGGACATCACAGTTTTTCCATCTAGAAGCAATACTGAGTTCATCAAGAAGACAGTGCTTTGTGTTGGGCAGGGAACAATTCTTGGCCAGACGTGGGCTTGCTGAGTGACAGACCTGACCCATCCTCTCTGCACCCCAGTTTTCCCCGCCGAGAACTGAGGGCCGGGCTGAGGCCTGCAGGAAGGGAGGAAGCCGGCCAGCTCGGCGCCAGCCCTGAGCCAGGCTTCCCAGGTCTGACGACTCCTCTCGTCGCAAACCTCCCTGGTTAATGACCCTGTCCCTGCTTTACGAGGAGGAAACTGAGGCTCTGGGGGAGCAAGTGCCAGGCTGGTCACCCAATAGGCAGACGGACGTG
Source organism: Galeopterus variegatus (assembly GCF_000696425.1). Lineage (NCBI taxonomy): Eukaryota > Metazoa > Chordata > Mammalia > Dermoptera > Cynocephalidae > Galeopterus > Galeopterus variegatus. Next base: position 191,789 of record NW_007726850.1, read on the forward strand.
GACACTGAGAGCTTGCAATTGGGTTTTTTTTTCAAGCAGCAAACTCTTCACTGTTGGGGGGCACCGGGGCCTGGCAGGTCCCCTCACACCGGCTCCGCAGGTTAGCACTGTGGACTTTGATGAGCTGTGGGGGTGGGGGCACCATGATGTTTTAGGAGCTTTGGCAACTGAAGGTCTTGACTTGTGGGCCTGGGTGTCCCTGGCCAGCAGTGGGGCTAGGCCTCTGAGACTTGGGGTTTCCCAGACCCCTCGTCTGCTGCACTGAACTTGGGGAAGTGGTCTCAGAGGCACCCACTTGAGGCTTGAGCCGTCAGACTGCCGGCCTTGCTGGGGGGCTTCAGCCTCTGGCCCACGAGGCAGGTTGGGTGGGCATAGGTGGTAGATTAACGCAGATGGTGTCCTTAGAGGGGACAGGACAGTTCCTCGAGGCTAATTCTTTCGAGTGCCCCTCCTCGCTGCTGCACACAAACAACATCCCTGCACCGGGCACTGGGCTCGCCCTTCTGGCCCCAGGTCCCCCTCAGCCCCAGAGACCCAGCTGGGAGCTGCCACCCTGTTCCCGACAGCTCTTCGCAGGGCAGCTCCCCTTCTCTTAGCCCCAGCCACCCCTTCGGCCAGTTCTTTCTCATATCGGCCCTAACTCCCTCCTGCTGCAGGCGTCCTTTTGGTCCTGCTGGGCCTCCAGGGAGACAGACAACAGCTGGTCAGCATCTGGCGCTCCCCATTAGCCAAGGCCCCTGCCCCCCGGGCCTTCCGCTCCCTGGGCCGAATAATCCGCTTCCTCTAACCTTTCGGCTGGGTCCCGTGCTCCGGGGCTTTCATCATGTCAGTCGTGTCTCTGAAGCTGCTCCAGGCTCCCTGGCCCGCCTATGGCTTCTGCTGGGCCAGGCCAGGCTGACCAGCAGGCGCAGGGGCAGGGGCTGAGTGACCCTTCTCCCCTCCTAGCCCAGAGAGGTGGGGGGAGGGACAGCCACGTCTAGGGGAAGGAGACAGATGTCAGAGCTGTGCGAGATTCCCCCTACTGCCAGGTGAGTCTCGGCTTGTCGTCTGGAAGACAGGGACTCCAAGCCCTCCCTCAAAGACTTGGTGGGAGCATGCCACAAGGTGATACCGGTACAGCCCTCTGCTTCTGGTCCAAGCCGTCCTGAATTTCTCTTCCCCCACTGGGCGACCTTGGGCAGATGACCTCACCTCTTAAACCACAGCTTCCTACAGGGGTGGTTGGGAAGATTCTAGAGACAAGGCCTAATAAGCTTGGCCCTGACCCATAGCGAGAGAATTCATAGTATCATAGTGACAGTGTCACTGTGTCATTATTTATCATCCCAGGCCAGGAATGCACACATCCCTGGGGCTCAGCTGCCCAGGCTTTGAAGTCCTGGATTCTGGGCCTGTTAGATTCTGCCACAGCCCCCCTGGCTGGGAAGGAGGGGGTCCCCTGCCAACACAGCCGAATAGCTTTTCCTCCTCAGCACTTCCAGGATCCATGTGGGGAATCTCCTCTGTCCAGAAGCTTCCGTGGCCTCAGTGAGGCATCTCTGCCAACCACGGGGTCCACAGGAGGGCTGAGTCTCTCCCTTCTCTTGCCTAGCTCAGGTGGTTTCCTGGGAGGGGGTGTGCATGGGCACCTAGCTGACAAGGCCAAGGGGCTGAACTGTCCACACTCAGCATTGACAAATTTGGACAAAAAAAACAAGCTCAAAGAAGCTCCAGCCACCATCTGGACCTCAGATTCATGTCCCTCAGAGACACCACGGAGATGTCCCAGAAATGCCAGTTCAGTGTCCAGAGACTCTCTTTGATTTAGAAATGATGGCACCATCCCAACCCCTGGTTCTCAGAGGCACCTGGTCCTGGAAGGGCTAGAGAGGCCAAGATGGTCCCCTCCCTTCAGGCCTCCGTGACCCCCACCCCAGGAGCCTGGGGCTTGCGGTTAGGAAACAGCCCTTGACAGCATCGGAGCCACCCACCTCCCACCGTAAAGCACATCTGCAGACAGACACCCAGCATGTCTGCAGACACCCACACGCACCTAGGGATTCATTTGCTGTTCCAAACTTGGAAAGAATCCCGGAGAGTAGAGAGATATTTATTAAATGCAAACTCCTAATTACTCCTTCAGTAATCTTTTTTCTAGTGACTGAGCAACAATGCATTTTTCTAGCAAGTACTTTCAACATTCCGAAAATTGCCCTTAAGATATGCAAAACAGTTTGTATGAATCGCACTTGAGAGAGGCAAGCTGTCTTTTTCCTCCATCTCAGTTATTAAGAAAATGGGAAGTTAAATTTGTCGATAATCACGTTTCCGCAGAAGATCGTGATGGGGTGACTCCCCCAAAGCAAACCAGGGAAGGAAACCAAGAAGTGAAAAACAGAACATCTTCCACGTCTTCGCGTATTAGCAGTTCCAGGTAAGGTGTGGAGGTTCCAGGGTGGAAATGTCCTGGCATCAAGTGGCAGCAAGTCCCCAGCTCCACCAGTCTCCATCAGTGGGTCAAGGAGGTTAGAGATGTGAGGACTTACCTGCGGGCGTCCCGAGGGGCAGGTCAGGCTCAGAAGCTGACCGTGCCAGGGCCGGATGGCGGAAGGTGGAGGTGCGGTGCACGGCGGAGGTGCGGAGCACGGCGGAGGTGCGGTGCACGGCGGTGGTGCGGTGCTCGGCGGTGGTGAGGTGCACGGCGGAGGTGAGGTGCACGGCGGAGGTGCGGTGCTCGGTGGAGGTGCGGTGCACGGCGGAGGTGAGGTGCACGGCGGCCCTTTGTGGACAGGTGCACAGGCCCCTCTCTCTCCGAGGCGCTACCTGCGGTTTACTGGACGTTTATTAGAAGCCCACGCAATATCATGAAGCACCTGCAGGCAATAAAATCCCTTACATGTGTGAGGCCTTGAGGAAATTAACGGCTCCTCCCTGGGGATGCATATTTTGTGAAGATGTTTATTACAGATGAAGTGCTCCCGGGGTGGAACATTAACAAGTTGTGGGGTGAGGTGCTCGGTGGAGGTGCGGTGCTCGGTGGAGGTGCGGTGCACGGCGGAGGTGTGGTGCATGCAGGCCCTTTGTGGACAGGTGCACAGGCCCCTCTCTCTCCGAGGCGCTACCTGCGGTTTACTGGACGTTTATTAGAAGCCCACGCAATATCATGAAGCACCTGCAGGCAATAAAATCCCTTACATGTGTGAGGCCTTGAGGAAATTAACGGCTCCTCCCTGGGGATGCATATTTTGTGAAGATGTTTATTACAGATGAAGTGCTCCCGGGGTGGAACATTAACAAGTTGTGGAGTGATAAAAGGATTTTTATCCTCTCTCAGTGACAGAAGTAGGAAGAAGGCTTTGACGGAATCTATAAAGGGCCCACTTCCTAATGAATTTTCTTACCTCTTTATGAATAGGGTTGGCCGAGGGGAGTCAGGGTCCGTGGCATGCAAGACAAGAGGGATGGGGCAGAGTGGGGGGCAAGGAACCCGGGCACTGGACCCAGAACGCCCGACAGGGGTCTGAGCGCGAATCCCAGGCGGGGACGGCCACCGCCAGCGCCCGGGGGTTGGGGGCACCCAGCCTCGGGAAACTTATCCGGAGGCCCCCGGGTGATGGGGTGAGGCAGGTTCCGAGCCCCTCTTTTAACCCCCTGTTCCCCGCTCCGGCCTGCAGGCCATTACCAAGATGAAAGCCCAGAGAACGCCTTTGGACCAGGACTGCGGAATCTAATTGAATTATATGAACGCAGTTAAACGTCTGCTTCAGAGAGGCAGGGCTCACTTTCAAGACTGGATGCTTCAGGAGTTAATGGGCTATTTGAACAATATAGGCCAAGAGCCAAACACAGGTGGGCTGTGTTAATAACTTTATTTAGACCCGCTTTTTTTTTCCCCTTTGAGGCGCACAAGCCTTCCATTAATGCATTCATTAGAGTTTATGGCCAGGCTCTGGTTTTCTCCTAATGACACTGTCCAGACCCGGCTCCCCCGCTAATTGAGGCCAGCTGCCCGGCCGCCCCGCCCCAGCCTCAGGACCCAGTGTCACCAGGATTAGCTGCTGGGGCTGGGGCTGGAGCAGAGGGGGGAGGGAGTCCTGCCGTCCTCCCTAGTAGGAACAGGAGAGGAGGGGTCAAGGGAACCTGTGTCTTTGGACACACCCAGGCCTGGACGGATGGGCTTCCATCCCCACACTCCCCCCCTCCCCCCGCCCACGGCCACTGCCACTCTCGCCCCCTCCTGTTCCTCCTCCTCACTGCCGTCACGCTCATGTTCCAAGAGGCCAATCTGATGCCATCACGCCCTGCTGAACAGCCTGCTGTGGCTCCCCACTGCCCTTGGAAGAAAGTCCAGACTCGTTTCAGCATTCAGTATTCCTCTCCTTAGCACCAGCATCCTGGATCCCAGACATACTCCTGCCTCCGTCCTCTGCGTGCTGTGCACCATCAGCCAGGAATGCTGCCCCCCTCACCCCCACGGAGCCACCTTCTCCCAAGCCTGCCAGGCCCAGTTCAAACACCTCCTCCAGGAAGCCTTCCTTTTCTGCCTGGATTGAAATCCTGTGTCTTATCATTGGCCCCTTCCTTCCACTAGACCGTGGATATCTTGAGGGCAGAATACATGTTCATTATTATTATTAAAATAGTAACACACTAGGGTCTGGTCCCCATTTATCAAGCATGTACTCTATGCCAGTTGCTTGACAAGCATTGGCTCATTAACTCTCCAAACCACCCTGGGAGGTACGTTTTATTGCTCCCATTTCACAGATGAGGAAACTGAGACTCAAGGACAAGAAGTTATGGGCTCAAGAATACCCAGTTCTACGATTTCCCAGCCAGGTGACATCACCTCGCCTCCCTAATGACAGCATGTGCATCATGGGATTGCAGCAGCCGTGTGCTGGCATCGGTTCATACTGGCTCGCAAGAGCCCTCTTAAATTTTCAGGAATTAACTTCGTGACCTGATTGTTAAACACGGCCATTGTTTAAAAAGTGTAATTATCTAAACTTACAATTTAAAAAAGTGATATTCAAATCAAAGGTAACAAATACTCCAAACTCATTCATTCCTGTAAATTAACGTTATTTTGCTGCCATCTATGCTCTTAAGGTTATGTCATTTGTATCTGGGGGGAAATAGCGTGTGATGGTGGCAGCCGCCCATTTCCTCCCAACTCCGCCGGCAGCGGTGACAACATGTTCGTAGCTGGAAATCAGCCGTAGTGGGAGTGTTTACACCATACAAATTGGCGAACTCCACAAATCAGGGCTTTTTTCCTCCAGAGAGCTGGTTGTGAGACATGTGCCAGCACATTTCTGGATTATGGAGAAGCGTCAATGAAGAAACCTACCTAGAGCTCTGAGCACAGCGCCTGGAACACACTAAGCACTCAAGAAGAGTTTATTTTGGGGGAGAGTATGAGAGCGGTGACCACAGTGCCGAGGTCGTCATGCCCCAACCCCCAACCCACTCCTCCGTCCAGGCCTCCTTCCTGAGCTCCAGACCCACCCGCCCCAGCTTCCTCAAGTGGGATGCTCAGGAGCCCCCCAGACTTGGCATGTCCAAGTGGAATCCCCAGGGGGACCCCCCAGGTCAGCGAATGGCCAGGCCAGCAGCCTGGGCATCGTCTTCACTCATCCTTCCCTGTCTCCCACCCCCAGTCTTCCCCACCCAGTCGTCCTGCACTGGGGTAATTCGTTCTCACTGGTTGTCAATCTCATTTCCTCCCTCAAGCCCCCTCCTCCTGGGGGGGCAATGTGACCATCCTCAAACATAAATCTGACCCTGCTACCCTTTCCTGGGTCCTGATCACCTCCAGAAGGTCCAAGCTCCTTGGCCATCCCCCGAGGCTCTGCCCGGCTGCTGCAGCTAGTGCTGGTGCCCAGCCTCCCCACCCACCTCCTGCCTCGGGGGTGCTCTGCCCCGGCCTCACCAAGCTGCCTGTGTTTATTGAGCACTTTCTTCAGTGGTGTTCTGGGTACTGGGGCTGCAAGAGTGAACAAGGCAAAATCCCTGTTCTTTTGAAGCTTCTATTCTAGTAGATTATAAAAAATCTAATATTAAAAATTAGTGTGTGTGTATAATAGCAGGTAACATTACTAGCATGGAGAAAAATAAAGCAGGATACAGACAAAAAGAGTAACCAAGGGAGTTGTTGTGTTATGTAGGAGTCAAGGACAGCCTCACTAATTGGAGACATTTGGGCAGAGACCTGAAGAAAGTGCAGGTGTGGATCTAAGGGCAGAGGGGACAGCCAGCAAAGCATCCTGAGTTGGGAGTGCTTGGGATGTCCAAGGAAGAGCAATCACTGGAACTGAGTGATCAGGAAAAGTCAGAGACACACAGGGACCAGATTGTGCAGGGTCTTGCCATTCACATTAGGACCTGGAGGAGCTAAGAAGCTATTAGAGGGTTTTCAACAGGGGAGGGATGTGAAAGACATTTTCAAAGCTTCACTCTGGCTGCTGTGCTGATTGGGGAGTCCTGGGCAGACCTGAGACACATGCTAGGAGGCAATGGTAATTGTCCCCCCAATGAGAGATGATGGTTCTTCCTCTGGTTTTTGGCTCATGGTATCCCCTTAGCCTTGAATGACTTGTCCCCACTTCTCCTCATCATATATGACTAAATCCAGGGTCACCTCCTCCAGGAAGCCACCTTTGATTTCTCCATCCCAAGTTGGGTCAGGTGGCTCTTCCAGGTATTCCCACATGCCCATGCCTACATCCCCCTACTGCACTTACCTCACTGTTTATAGAAATCTGTTTACTTACCTCTTTCCCCAATAGCCAGAGAGCAACTTGAGGACAAGGGCTGGGATTCTTTGTCCCCAGGGCCAGCATGTGACCAGGCACAGAAGAGATGCTCAGTGAATGTGTGTTAACTTGAACTGAAAGATACAACAATATTAGCAGAGTGAATGCCATTCCACAAGAACTCAAAGAATACCTGTCAAAGTTAAGTTTCTATAAGGTGCTAGAGATTCTGTACTGAACAAAGCAAGCATAGTCCCTGTCCTCTTAGATCTCCCACTCTAGGGTTTGGGAAACTTCCAAAAGTTAGGTATGGCCGGTGTATAAAGAGAGGGATGAGGAGTAGTGAGAGCTGATACAGAGTTAAATCATACTCTACCTTAAATGTCATGCTAAAGAATTTGCACTTTATCCTATAATCAATGAGAAGCTGTTGAAAGCATATGCCATAGTCAAATTTCAGTTTTAGAAAAATCACTCTCAAATGGCACCAGGCCCAGATGGTTTTATGAGCTCTCTGAAAGAATAGATAACTCACATATAACTTACACTTTTCCAAATAGGAAAAGAAGTTTCACTTACAATTTTGTAAGGTTGTTACCAATCTAATCCCATAACCTGACAAAGACAGCTCCATAAATCCTAAAGAATAATCTCATCTATCAATATTTGTGGGAAAATACAAAATCAAATGTTATCAAAAGAATCTAGTAGAACATTAAAAGTATAATACATTGTGATTAAATAGCATTTATTCCAGGAACGCAGGCCCAGATGAAGAAAATCTACTTCTATAACCCATCACGTTTAATGCCTATTCTAAACGTAAACATTATGCAGACTTTGTATGTAAGAGTGCAACACTGGCAGCAGGTGTATAAGCTAGACCGGGTTGCTGACAGGGATGCCTGTGATGACAACTATGATACAGTGTTGCCCTGGCTATGCTGGCCCAGCTGTCCTTCTCATGTCTTCATGACACAAAAACATACGTACATACTCTCCTATTCATGGCTATCCCCAGGTATTGAAGTTGGTACTCAGAGTTACTAAGCCACAGCTGAGGTTATGCAGGATTTCCATTCCACAAACTGTAATCCCCTCACTCAAATAATCATGACATACTAGTGACTTAATATGAAGTATAAGTATTGGAAAAGAAAGTATTACTATTTCCAGATAAAAATGTTTTCCTGTAAAACCCAAGACAATTATTAGACAGAAAAGAGAGTTTGGTAAAATAGCTAGTGATTAGATAAGTAGAAAGCAATAAGTTTTCTATATTTCGGTTGCAAGCAGTTAGAAAATATAATGGGAAAAATCCCATTTATGAAAGCCATATAAAAGTACTAAATGCCTAGAAATAAACATAACCAGAAATGTACAGGACCTATAAGAATAAAGCTAAAATCTTTATTAGGGGACATAGACAAACTTTTTAATTACTGGGGAGAACTTTTAAAACACTGGGCATTTTCCTGGATGGAAAGATTGGTTACTATAAAAATGTCCATCTTCTCCAAAGTAATCTACAAATTTAACACAGTTACAAACAAAATATCAGTGGAATTTTATTTTTCAGCTTAATTAAATTATTCTGAAGTTCATCTGGAAATAGAAATGTATTAGAATTACCAAGAAATTTTTGAAAAGGATTAATGGAAAGGTTGTCTATAAGAAAATGAAACATATTGTAAAACTATAGTAATTAAATCAGAGAGAGAAAGAGACAAGCATGCCGATGAGATAAATGATGGGAATTTAATACACTAAAAGATAGATTCCAACTCAATAGGGAAATAACGGAATTTTCAATAGACAAGGTGGAACTTTAGGTAAATTAAAGGTAATAAATACTCCAAACTCATCAATTCCTACTTATTGGTAAAAAAAATAAATAAATAAAATTAGATTTTTTTACCTTACTTGAAAATAAATTCCAGATAGCTTAAAGATTTACGTATTTAGAAAGAGTTATTTAAGGGGCCGGCCCGGTGGCGCACTGGATAAGTGCGCCGCTTGGGAAGCGCAGCGGCGCTCCCGCCCGAGGAACATTGGTGAATATTTATATAGTCTTGACTGCAGGAAGATCTTTCAAAGTATGACTCCAAAGACAAAAACAAAAAAAAGGTGTAATTGCTATATTTAAATTATTAAACAAAAATTTTAATATTAAATAATATTTATATTATTTTTACATAAAATTATTAAATATTTGGTATCAAAGTATTAAAAATGAGCAAAATATAAAAGACAAACTCTAAATTGGGGGAAGGAAGGATATTTGCTAGCTACATGACAGAAAAAAGTAAGGATGTTTACATATAAATATCCCTTACAAATGTAAAAGTACAAACATAACAGAGGCAGTTCACAAAATAAGAAATAAAAATGACCCATATGTGTAAGAAGAGATGCCCAACCTCACAAATCCTCAAAAAAAGGCAATGTTTTAGTCCGTTTTTGTTGCTATAACAGAATACCTGGAACTGGGTGATTTATAAAGAAAAATGACATTTATTGCTTACCGTTTCTTAGGCTGGAAAGTCCAAAGTCCAGGGAAAACAGCTGGTGAGTGTCTTGGTGGTGGTGACAGTGACCCAGTGGTCTCACATTGCGAGATGGTGGAAGCAGAGAGAGCAAGAGAGAGAGAGCAAGAGAGAGAGAGACAGACAGACAGACAGACGGACAGGCTCTCCTCTTCTTTTAAAGCCCTCAGAACCACACCCCTGACCACCATTTCTAATCCATTCACTACTGCACGGTCCTACGATCCAATCACCTCTTCAAGGCTCCACCTTTCAATTACCATAATAGGATTTCCCACCCTCTTAACAGTCACGTGGGGCTAAGTTTCTAATACATAAAACTTGAGCATCACTGTTCAAGCTCCAATGAGTTCTGGGGGGACATAACTCAATCCACTACAGCAAATTAATAAGAACATCAAAATAGCATGTTTTGCTTATCAGATTGGTCAAGATTCAAAAGAACAATAACACCCAGTGCTGGTAAGGTTGCAGGGAAAGAACCACGCTCAGGCACAGCTGGTGAGAGAGCAAACCGGTGCAGCCTCCTGCAGCATACATGGACAACCTCTAAACTATACAGACCTTTTTTTTTTTTTTTCTTTTCTTTTTTCGTGTCCGGCAACGGATCGCAACCCTCAGTGTCACGCCCGTACCGGACCGGGACCGGCAACGGGATCGCAACCCTCGGTGTTGCCCCCGCGCCTCGCTCAGCCAGTGAGCGGGAACCGGTCTGTATGTGGGATCCGAACCCTCGGCGGGAGCGCCACCGTGCTCCCAAGCGGCTCACTGTAGCAGTGCGCCACCGGGCCGGCCCTATACAGACCCTTTGACCCAGCATTTCCACTTCTAGGAATTTATCACAAGAAATAGTAAGGGGAGTGGCATGTACAAGAGTATTCAATGAAGCACTGTTTCTAAGCTAAAAGCTTAAGACATGGTGAAATTCTTGCACACGCATCCTAAACACATTAAAGAGAAGGAAGAAGATCTGTGAGTACTGACGTGGAACCATCTCCAGACTATAGTTGGGTAAGAAAAAATGTCAAGCACTATGTACAGTATGATTGTAGCTGCAAAAGACACACACACGCACGTGTATACATACATATTACATATATGTTTACTAGGGGACTTCAAAAAGTTCATTGTTTAATTCTATTTTCCATGAGCTTTTTGAAGTATCCTCATCTATATGAAAAGAATTCTGAAAACATGCCAAAATGTTAACAGTGGATCGTGAGAGGATATAGCTTTTTGTTCTTTTAAATTTTTATCTTGTACATGTATTATGTTTCATTTAAACATATTAAAACAAAGAAAGTTATGCTAAATATGTGGGTATATTTTCACATGGAAGAGCTGTCAAAAATAAACAGGTAATTAAATGTTGCAAATAATATGAAATGCATGGACCACACACACACACATACATGTGTTTTCTGTACCTGGTTGATCCGTTGCTTTATCCGCTCTTCAGCACAAAGTTAACTAAATATTTAATTTAATAAATATTTGTTGAATAAGTTAAAATGTATATTCCTGGAATCTATACATTAATATCTTAAATGGTGCCAGTCCCTAGGTGATAGGATTGTGGATAGTTTTTATTTTCTTCTATTTGTCATTTTTCCCTAAAGTTTATCTGATAAATAGGTATCATGTGCATTATTTTCACAACTCTTTCAATGAATAAAATAGAGGCTAAAATCTGGGATACTTGGGGCATCAAAATAAATAATGATAATAGTAGATTACAACCTGTTGAATAACATAAGGATGCACAAGTCCATACTGATATAAATGAATGAATAAATAATTGGAAAGGAGAGAACTAATAAAGATAGAAGGAATAATTGAGTAGGAAAATCATTATTTGTAAATCATCATAGTAATAATTAATTCAGCCAATAAGCATCAGAGTATTAAAAACTAGCGGATGAAAGCTTAAAGAGGAAAAGCATATTATGAAGTCTCGAAATACCTCCACACAAAACACATAGTAGTAACAAAGTGGGAGAGAAGCAGCTTTCGAGTGGAGAAATCTGGCAGACACCACCTTAACTGAGGGATGAAAGTCAACATGACCAATAATGGGACGAATGGAAATCCGTGCCACCTGATAGGACGCGGTGCCCATTCTATGACATCCCTGCCAAAAATACGTCACCTTGGTCTAATGATGAAGGAATCATCAGAATAATCCAAATTTGAGGGACATTATACAAAATAATTGGCTTGGAAGTTTATAACCTTCAAAAGAACAAAAGTTCAACAAAGTCGAGAAGACTAAAGGGACAGGACCACTAAATGCAACATGTGAACCTGGACTAGATTCTTTCACGTTATCAGGACAATTGTCAAAGCTGGAACGGGGTTGTGGATTAGTTGGTAGCAATGGCTCGTTGCTAGTTTCCTGGTTGTGAAGCTTATATGGTGGTTGCGTAGGAGAATGGCTTTGTAGCAATTACACACTGAAGTTTTAGTGGCGGGCACTGGGGCATCGTGTGGGTAATTTCCTCTCAACTGTTTCAGAAAAAAATGTTACTTGAGCTGTTACTGTCGCAACTCTTTTGTACGTTTGGAATTATTTCAAAATACAAAGAAAAAAGTTATGTTTAAATGAGCAAGCTAAAGTTTCTCATTCAAATGTTTTGATATTTTTTAAAAGGGAGAAGAAAAAATAGAGGCTAATCGTTTCTCTACAAAATTGATGACTAACGGCCTGGTCAATGGGCCCAGTGGCTGAGGGTCTGGCGACGTTGTGGGAGACGTATTGGAGGGGCCCGCCGTCCTATGGCCCAGTCCACCCAGAACACGCCCCCACTAATGGCCCCTTCTCTGACGTCCTTCTCCACTGTCCTTTTTTCCCTCCTGAGCAAGCATCAGACTCACCTGGAAGCTTATTAAAAATGCTCATGGCCAGATCGCAGCCCAGACTGGCCAACTTCCTGGAGGCAGCCAAGGGTCAGAAGCCCCAAAGTCATGTCTCCTCTGTGTCTTTCCAGTCCCATTCCCTCCTCCCCCACTCAACTCTGCTCTTCCTGGAATGGCCTGGTCCTCGCACCTTCAAGCCTCCCCAGTCTGGGCTACCCTCCCTACTTTGCCTCCTGACACACGCCTACCACGGACACCAATCCTGGGTGTGCTTTCAGAAACGCCCATGAACAAGTGGGGTCTGGAAATCGCCTGCAGCTGCCCCGCACCCACAGCCCTGGGGTCTCCGGATCAACTCCTCACCTTGCCCTGGACTCCTACCACCCCCCCCAACCCAATTGTCAGCAGATCACCTGTGACCCTAATCGTCTGCTGGTGCCCTGCGTGTCCATTCTAGAGTCAGGATGCTTCGGAAGAACATTCTAGAACTATGCCCTCTTACAGATATGGTGACTGATGCCCAGGGAGGCTGGTGCTAGTCTGACCACTCCCTTGCACCCTGCAACTGCTGGCTCTCAAAGGATTCTCACACATTCATACGAAGTTGTTAAGCACCCCATTAGAGAAGTGCCAGTCCTCCCCGACAGGTGCACAGGCAACCTCCTGAACTGCACAGAGCCTCAAATCACTCAGGAACTTCACCTTGGAATCCGGGGAGGAGGCGTCCTGGCTTGGTCCTAGGCTTTGGGGTTCCGGCCCTCCTTCCTTGCCCCTCACCTGACCCCACCCCCACTCCAAGCTCCTCTACCTGGCACCTCTACATAGAGGGTCTCATAACCTCCCCAACCCCTGCATCCTCCTCCCAGCATCCTCCACTCCCAGCAGGTGAGGGCTGAGCCCTGCATTTCCTGGTGGCAGGAGGACCAGAGGAAAGGGTGACATTTGTTGGGGAGGGGTAGCTGAAGGACCCTGGGGTCTGCATGGGCTCATCCTGGCCGTGCCCATTTGCACGCCCGTCATCCCTGGAGTCTGGTGCTGCTTCCTTCCTCAAACACCAAAGGACAGGCCTGTCTGTGCTGGACGCTGGGGAGGGGTGGGGACGCCAGGCGGCGTGGTTCTGGCTCTGGGTGGCAGGGGCTCCCGCTCCTCTCCCCATCCATCCCTCTGGTTTGGGTCTCAGCAAATCTGATGGCCCCAGGCCCAGAACCCATAGTGGGAGGTGGGAGGGCGTCCTGGCCTCAGCAGTGGGCATGGCCAGAGAACAGACCCATCCCCACGTCAGCACAGCTGCCCAGCGCCCGCCCGTGCTGAACGTGGGGCAGGAGTGAACGGAAGACTGCGCAGGGGCAGAAATGAGCCTGCTGGTGCAGCGGCCAGTGCAGAGCAGGAGGCGTCTTATGGGAGGAGACACTACTCTGTCCTGGATGAGGTGAGCTGCGTCCAAGCCCTGGACTCTGCCAAGGACTGGCTCCTCAGCTGTGTGGCCTCAGGCAAACCTCCGACCCCTCTGAGCCCATTTCTTCGTCTGTTAGGTGGGGATAATGGTCGTGTCTACATTGCTGGGCTGTCATGTGGACTAACAGAGAATGCTCAGCCGCGCACTGGCTCGGAGTGAGTGCCGGTGCCAGGAACGCCCCTCCTGCCCCTGGTAGTGGGAGTTTGAGTCTCTGAGGCCCCCTCAGCGTCCTCCTTCCTGGCTCCTGCCATGGAGAAGGCCTCCCACGGGAGCTCTTTCGGGTGGCCGGGTGGCAGGGATTGAAACGGAGCAGTCCCTGGCACTGGGCCTCACAGGTGGGAGAGGAAAGATACTCAGGGCTGGGTGGGGGAGACAGAAATGAAGGGAGAAAAGGACAGTTCGGGGCTAAGGTGGGGGCCCGTTGCTGTCTCCTGTGAGCCTCAGTGCCCCTGTGCCTGGTCCCTGTGGCAGAATCTTGTTGCCTGTCCTCTGTGCTTTGCCCGTAGCAGTCAAGCACTGCCGGGGGAGACCTCACCAGAGCCCCTTTCCTCCTCGCAGGCCCCTCCTTGGACCCCAGGACTCACCACCCTCAGCCAGCACTCTCCCCTTATCGAGGTGGCCAGGGCCTTCAGGCAAGAGCCCCCCTTGACACCTTAAGGCCCCAAACCAAAATCCACCCTCCCCTTCCCATCTCAGGGCCCACTTGCAGCCTGTGGCCAACCCTTCCTGCAGGGCTCTGGCTCTGGCCCCTTCTCTCTCTCTCTCTCTCTCTCTCTCTCTCATCTATCTTCCAGTCCTATTCCCTTGGCCTGTAAACCTACTCAGGTCTCTCCCCACAGACTCCCTCCCCCAGCAGCCATGCCCTCTCTCTGCTCCTTCCCCAGAGGGTCACCAGCATCTGCCACACTCCCCACCTGCCCCGCCCCTCACTGCACCCACCCAGCCTCCTGATTCCAGGCTGCATCTGGGTCCTGTCTTGGTGTCCTGGCCCAGCCTTCCTTTGAGACTCTCCCTTCTCTTGTCTCGCTCTCCCTCAGCACCTGGTCCTCCCCTGATGCTCTGATGGGCACAGGGGACATCCATTTTGCTCCCTGCTGAATCCTGGACGCAATGATGGCTGGCCTGGCTGGCTGAGTGGATGAATGAATGAATGAGAACCCAGAGCCCAGCCAGAGGGGGGAAAGGCTGAGAGGGATTAGAGGGCAGGCTGGGCAGGCAAGGCCATCATGGTGGGCAGAGTGGGCATTGCGGAGCAGACAAGCATCCCCAACTCTGTCCCCTGGGCCTGCATTTCTTCATCTGTAAAGTGGGGCAGATAACGCCCCTCGGATGGTGTGAAGCATGTGGTGCCAGCCCACTCCCGTCGGGTGCGTGCCTTAGTGTGTGAGCTTATCACGTTCTCCCTGCAAGCCCTGGAAGTAGGTCAGGTTATTGTCCCCAGTTTTCAGATGAAGAATCTGAGGCCAGTGAGGTTAGGTGGTTTGCCTAGGGCCACAGGGCTCAAGGCCAATAGGGATGAGAATTGACCCCTCGCAATCTCACCCAGGGCCGGGGCTCCCAAGCACAGCCAGCAGGATCCCGTGCAAGGCACCAGCACAATGCCTGGCACACCATGGGTGCTCCAGGGGTGACAGTGCCCACCCGGCTGACTCTCTGGGGTCACCTACAGGTGGAGCCTCCAAGAGCCAGAAAGGAAGCCCACAATGATGAAGGCTTTGGGCTGGAGGTAAAGACATACCAGTCTAGATGAGTAAGGACAGGGGACCTCACATGTCCAGCTGGGGGTCTGAATCTGAGCCAGTGGCCACAAGGAGCCAAAGCAGGTTCTTGAGTGAGGGAGGCCCTCTGGCAGCAGCAGACAGGGTGGATGAGGGCACTAGGTCCACGGAGCAAACACCTACACTCTAAGAAGGCAAGAATCAGGTCTGGTGCACTCACCGTTCCATCCCCTGTGCTCTGCTTAGTGCCTGGCACTTAGTAGGCAAATGTTTGGTGAATGAATGAATGAATGAATGAAGTTGCTGTGGTAAAATGGGTTCTACCCTTCAACTCAACAGGTTCTATTCTAGGAATTGTTCTGCAGACAAACAACCCAATGATGCAGTACAAGGTTCTTTGATGCAGCTTTGTTAGTGATGACAGAGGACAAGCCTCAATCAAAATGCCCATCACTGGGGGGCAGGTTGAGTAAATCGAGGCTGTCACGCAATGGAATGCTACGCAGCTGTAAGAAGAGGGGGCATGCCTCTCCACAGCGACATGGAAAGATCTTCAGGACAAAGAGCAAAGCACAGGTCATGGTACAGTCACAGACTCGGGAAGGAGACCCAAGAAGCAGACAGCAGGGGTTCTCTGTTGGGGGTGGACTGGGAACTGGGGACGAGGGACAGGGCTGAAGGAGATGTTCACCATCTATAAATAATTTTGAACTATGTGAATTGCTACATATTTTAGATAATTAAATTTGAGATATTTTTCAGTGGGTTCCAGGGAGAGGTGGGGTGTGGGGGTAGGAGGGCCGTGCAGAGGGGCTCAGCTCAGACCTCACTGACCAGCCCGAGCTGTGGGTGTCCCTCAGGGTCCTGCTTTGCCAGGCTTGGTCCCTTCCTGAGGGGTGACTGCTGGGTGGGAGCTGGGGGATGAACTAGCATGGATCACAGCCCTTCCCTGGGCAAGAGGCCCCTGATGTGCAGGAGAGGGAACCACACCTGCCGGGCTCCTGCCTGGCATGAAGTAAAAGTGTCCTGGGAGCCCCTGTCCCAAGTCAGGCTGCTCGTCTCCATTCATTCAGTCAGTCATCAGATGTCCCTCGAGTCCTGCTCTCTACCAGGCTCAGGACTGGAGGTTCACATGTAAATCAGAGGAGGAAGGGAGGGACGCCTCCTTGGGCTGGGACTTAGGACTTTAGGACGAGTCAGAATCCTTGAAGGAGAGGCTGGGGAGGGGGGAAGCACAGGCAAAGGCTGGGCTGGGGGCTGCTGAAGACACAGGTGCCTGCCTCACCTTCCCTCTCCAGATTCAGACTCTGAGCAGAGTAGGAGACTGGCCCATTCCACAAACACCAAAATCTGGGCTCCCCGGCCTCAGCGCAGTGCACCAGGGGAGCCAGGAGAAGGCACGAGCTGGGCGGCTGGACTGGGGGAGGGCGTGGATGCCAGGCAGAGGGCTCGGCCCGTGAACAAAGACGTCACCCGTGTGCACCACAGGAGCAGGGGGCACAGACGTGGAGCGCTGGCAGCTGCCTCCCCAGCCTCCCCACCCCTCTCTTGCGGAGAGATGGGCAGGGCTGATAGCAGCGGATGCTGGGCCAGCCGAGGGGGCTCGCTGTTCCCCTCCCCACAAAGTTCCTTATCAGCAGGATGCGCCGTTGCCAGGGAGCTGGCTGCAGGCCCTGCTCCAGCCGTTGCTGGGAGGATTATCAGAAAGATTTGAGTCTTTTTAATTAAATCCCAGCCAAATGCAATTCTGTGCCTGCTCGGAGGAGCCCATTCAGTATCCTGTCACCGCCTCCGATAGCTTTGTCTGGAAGGCCCTGCTATCAGGACACCTATCTGGCCATGAGGCAGCAACCCCCATCCCCAGCCTGACAGCAGCGGGCACCTGGGGAGTAAACACATGGGAGGTCCCCTTCTGGCTTGCTGGGTGCTGGCCTGAAACCTCCAGGGAAGCCTTGCCCTGAGCCAGGCCAGAAAACCAGGCATCTGCAACCCTCCATGCAGCCTTAAATGTCATCCTCATGGGCCACACACCCCAGCCCACACTTTTGAGCTTCCACTTGGTGCCAGTTGCTGTGCCCTGGCTTGGGCTGCAACCCTGTGTGGAAGGTTCTGTTATCACCCCCATTTTGCAGATGGGAAAACAGAGCCACAGGGGGCAACGCTACTCAGCCAGGTCCACACAGAGGCAGAATCCGGATTCGAACCTGGGTCTTTCTGACTCCCAAGTCTCCATGCTTAATTGCCACACCTACTACTTTGAGTGTCCAGCCAGGGTCTCCCCAACCCTCCCAGCCGGGGCTCTGTCCAGCATCCCAGCATTAGTGGTCATGATACCGATGATGACAACAGCCACCAGGTGCCCAGCACTTTTCCCTGTTGTCTTATTCAGACCTCTCCCAGCCTTGGGAAGCGGCCTCAGCTTCTGTCCCGTTTCTGGATAGGGAAACAGGGGAGCTGAGGGTGTGAGTCGCTAGTCCGTCACAAAGCCAGGGACAGGTCATGCCGGGCTTCCTGGTTCAAAGCTGGCATTCTTGACCTCAGCCTCCCCAAAGGAGGTGAGTGTGTGCCTGGCACAGCCTGGGAGCCAGAGGCAAGTCAGGGTCGGGGCTCAAGGGCTTGGAGTTGGTTCACACTGCAGCCAGAGGACAAAATTAACTCGATAAATAACGTGGGCATGGGTGGGGGGAAGTGGTGGAGGGCGTTCTTTTCAGAAAATCCGGCAGCTCTGGCACCTACGCCTGTGTGCTGACTTTATAGAGCTAAGTTTTCATTGCAGGACCCACACCCTGGCTGCAATTGTCCTGCACAGGAGGATGTGTGTTCTTTTTAATTAAATCTGTCTGTTATTGTGGGGCATTGTTATGAAGGGAGACCCCTTAGTGGCACATCAGCTGCTGAGAAACCACTCGCCACACTGGACACACGGCCCTGAAGCCCCTGACGGGGCCAGCATCCAGCCCCTTCCCTGTCCACGCTGCACCACCAGGGAGAGGCTCTGGGCAGGGCCCCCTCACACCCAGCCCTACCGTGCACCAGGCAGGCACTGCCTCCCAGAGCTCCTGCTGAGTGGGGGAGCCTCCCCCAGAACAGGAAAGAGCTGGGCTCCGGGGTCAGAGAAACCTGGGTGGGATCCTGGCTCAGCCAGGTGGTTTCTGTGTGACCTTAGGACAGTAACGTTGCCTCTTTGGCAATGGTAAGACATACAGCTCACCTAGGCTGGCCCATCCCGCTTCGTGCGCACAATCCTACTGACCCTACAAAGCCCCAGGAAGTAGGGACTGTTGTTATCCCCCTTGTACAGACAGGAAAACATAGCTTATATATGGCTGAGTTAGGATTTGAATGGACCACTGCCTCAGTTTCCCCAACTGGAAAATGATGGGAGTGGGGGAGCATTAATTAAGACAGTGAAGGGCGCAGAGTGAGTTTCAGTAAATGATGGCACTTTCTATTTGAATGTCAAAATATAAGTATGTAAGTGGTTACTAGCTCCATTCTCAGGTGAGGAAACTGAGGCTCTGGCCCCGTGGCCCCTTGTACACCCCACTCTGACATCGCCCCTCACCTATTCATGCCCACAGCCTCCCTACCATGTTTGCTAATCTTATGCCAATCCTGTCTCCACTGGGCACCCAGAGCAGTCACTCATTCTCTCCTTACAATAATGTGCATTTGATTATAAAATCAAATCAGGGTACACATGTATAAAGGGCAGAAGATTATAAAAGAATATTGAATCGCCATCATCCAGTATCATTATCTACCTCATTTTTTTCTGTCATTTTCCTGCTCACATTCATTCATTCATTCATTCATTCACTCACTGAGTAGGTATTGAGTGAGCCCCTACTCTGTGCCAGGCCCTGTGCATGGTGCTGGGGCAACAGCAATGAACAAGACCGACCTGGTCCCCACCCTCAGGGAGCTCGATGCTGACGGCAGGAGACGGACATCAGACAGGACAGCACGTCAGCAAAGCGGAGCCCGGAGTGTAGAGTGTGCCGCATGCTTCACTCAGCAGCTTTTGACGGGGTCACTGACACCGCTGGGACAGGGAAGCCTCCTGGAGGACGTGCCACTCCATCTGAGCCTGGACATGCACTGATTTTGCCTGCACATCTGTAAAATGTACCACAGAGGTTAAAATGTTTTTCTAGAACTTCTGGCCAAGTCTCTCCTCAGCACTGTCTCATTCCAGCCTCGAGGCACCTGCACTCTGTTGCCCCTCGGACCTGTCCCACAACTCCACCCCCTTGTGCTGGCTGTGCCCTCTTTCTAGAATGCCCTCCCCTCCCTTCCTGGGCCCATTGGTGAACTCCTACGCATCCTCCTAAGCCCTGTGCTCTTGCCCCCTCTCAGGGAAGTTTTCCCAGATGCCCCTCAGGATAGCAAGGTCAGTCAGTCCTGCTTTCTGATCCCCCCAAACTTTTGTCTATGCTCTGGGTTGTCTCTCCCACAGCTCTAGGCCTCCAGGGCCCAGCTCAGGGCCTGCCCACAGAAGCCTCAGAGTGGCCAGTGAAGGAAGGAGACTTTTGCCCAAGCTGCCCTGAGACATTGTACGGTGGTGAAGTGGGTCCACTTCACTCAGCTTGTCATGGGCAGTGAGGCCTTGTCCTCAGCTCTGGCCCCTACCTGCCTCCAGAGGTATGACAACCACTCCCCAGGCCTCTGCCCTGCAGCTGGGAGGGTGGCAGGCTGCACCAGTGGATGGTCCTGGACCCCTTACTCTTGCTCCAGGGCAGGGTGGAGTGGCCACACTGGGGAGGGAGGCCCTTGCCTGGACCAGCCCCTTGCAGCCTGGGCTCACACAAGCCAGGAACTGCCCTCCCCTGGGCACCGCGCTGCCCCATCCTCCATGGGCAGATGGATTAAGCTCCATGTGGGAAACTGGTCGCTCTAATGACCTAAATTTAATGGTCTCACACGCTTTACCCAGTAACCCTGTAGTCCTCCCACCGAGTCTGTCCTCGCCATGTGGCTTTCTTTAACCAACACACCGGTGGCAAATGTGATGCACACAGAGACTGGAAAGGTGCCTGTGCGGTTCATCTTGCCCTCTGCATAGTCGGGTCGCTGGCTTTGCCCCTGACCTTGCCATGAGATCATGCCCGGGCTAGCCAGCCGGAGGGATGTGGGAGACACACAGAGGAGAGCTGAGGTGCCTGCTGAGGCCACCCTGACTGGCCAGCCCCCAGCCAACCTGCCAGCTGACCACAGACGTGTGAGCAAGCCCAGCCCAGCATGGCTCAGCCGCCCATGGGCATGTAAGCCACCAAGTTTCAGGGTTGTTTGTTACCCAGCAGCAGCTCGCTGAAACATCCGTCTATGCAGTCGGATAAAATACAGCCATGAAAAAAAATGAGGCAGCCCTGTACGTTCTGACATGGGAAAGTCTCCAAAGTATATTAAGGTAGAAAATTAAGATACAGGCATTGTTCACAGAATGCTATTATTTCTATGGAAGAGAAAAAATAAAAAGAATTATCTGGTACTTGCAGTCTATGGACTCTCACTGGAAAGCTACGAAGGCCTCACATCAATGGCTACCTCTCGGCAGGGGAGCCGAAAACGTCCTCTCCGAAGTCTCATTTCATACCACTTTTGAATTTTGTACCACATGCTTTTTATAACCGATTTTTAAAAATAGACAACATTTAAGAAATAAACAACATGTTTTTCAAGTATTATGGCTCTAAAATTTCTCTTTGGGTAAAGCTTTGTTATTTCTTCACCTGGATTCGAATCCCAGCCCCAGTGCTCCCTGGCTGTGACCTGGGCGTGCAGCTTTGCCCCTCGGGGTCTCTCTCCACCCCGTTCTTCACCTACACGATGGAGACAAGAGTCGCCCTGGGAGCCACGAGAAGGGTGTGTGTGAAGTGCCCGGCACACAGTGGGTGCTCAGCTCTTTCCACCAGTGCTCGACGGGGCTGCCCTCACTCTCACTTCAGCCTGGGCTCCCTCGCTCCCTGCCCATGCAAGGGGCCACTTCTAGCTCTGGCTTCAGCGGGGACCCCGCTCCCCTCGGGATCAAGCTTGGACCAGCTCTCACCCCAGGTTTGGCCAGTAAGTACCCCCCATAGGGTGGAGGCTGGAAATGGTGGCCCCCCAAGGAAGGGGTCCCCCTCTGGGGTTGGAGTCCTGGCAGCCCCCATCTATCTCCAGCCGGCGCATCTGAGGCCCATGTGTGTGCTCTCCCAGCCAGGGATTTGGGTTCCTTGTTTTATGGCTCCCTAATCCTCACTTGGCAGAGAGGAAGTGGTGGGTCCGCCCGGCCGCACGGAGGATGGCTGAAGGATCTGCAACGGAAAGATTCATGGACCATCAAAAGGGCCTTTGCCTCCAAGGCTGCCCCAGCCCTTCACGTGGAGATAAATCACGTCCAGGGGGAGGAAGATAAAAGGTGCAGAGATGCAGGGTCCTGTCTCAGGAGAAGAAATGTGCTGAGGGGGATTTTTTCCCTGGACTCCTGCAGAGCTGGGCTGGTGACGTCACAGTGGGGCTCCTGGGCTTGGGCCGGAGTGGCCTCCAGGGCAGGGCCTTCCTTGTCTCCATCCACTTACTTTACAAGGCTGTCCCTTCAGGCCCCTGACTTTATGCTGGCCTTGACATGACCCTGAGACCCGCTCCTCACACTCTTTTCCTTGCACTCAGAAGGGCCCTGTACTTGACTTAATGCTCTGTGGTCACTGTCTTTGAAGTCTCAATAATTTTTGAGCACAGGTTCCCAAGTTTTCATTTTGCTCTGGGCCCTGCAAATTCTATAGCCGGTCCTACCTGGCCAGGAGTGGCTTTGGGCATGTGGTGTCCCTACATCTTCTCCGGCAGGTGCTTACCACACACAAGCTTGCACACCTCCAGCCACAAGGAGCTCACCTTCTCCTGGGGCAGCCCATTGAGTCCACTGTGGGGCAACGGAAGATTGGAGGCCTTATCTCTGGTGGTTAAGGAAACGGGTCCTGGTTCCCCATTGGCTGTGAAAGCTGGGGCATGTTATTGCACCTCAGTTTCCTGTCTGCAGAATGAGGCTAATAATACAGCCGTTGTGAGAATTCAATGAGATGATGCATTTACAGTGTCTGGCACATACAAATACTGTTTTTGTGCTTAATCAATGATAACTTTTATCGTATTTTGTTAGAAAAGGCTTACTTCTATCAGGTTGAGATCTTCAGGCCTGGGCCAGTGGTTAGGGGGAGGAGGTGGAAGAAGATGCAGATGCCCCAACACCCACACAGCCAGAAGCTCCCCTTTTGCCAATCCGGAAGGTCAAACCTGTGCACTTCACCTGGGCTCCACCCGGCAGGTGCCTTGTTCTCTGCTGCCATCTGCTGGCTGAAACAGGGCACTGCTGGACCCCATGCTTCATTTGCCCTAATTATTAGAAGGTAATCGAATCACTGGACAAATGCTTTCTGAGAACCTGCTCAGACATTGGGGATTTTTCTTTTTTTCGACCGGTAAGGGGATCGTAACCGTTGGCTTGGTGTCGTTTGCACCACGCTCAGCCAGTGAGCGCACCGGCCATCCCTATATAGGATCCGAACCCTCAGCGTCAGCGCTATCAGCACCGCACTCTCCCGAGTGAGCCACGGGGCCAGCCCTGGGGATTTTGCAGTGAACATAAAAGACAAAATCCCTGCCCTTTTGGAGCTGACGTTCCTGTGGGAGACATGAATAATAAGCGAGAAAACCAATAATTTGATTTCTGCTAGTGATAAGTACAACGAAAAAAAAAATTCAGAGGGTGGGGAATGCAGCCAGTGGGCAGAAAAACTAAGCCAGAAGGATACAGTCCATTCCCGGGGCAGGGCAGGAGGGCGACCAGCTGGAAGGCTGTTAGGCAGGGCGTCGGAGTGGGCTCTGCTGCTTGTCTGGTCCCACTGCCTGTGACAACTTTGGACAACTTCCTCCCCTGACCCGAGCCTCAGTTTCCTCATCTGGAAAATGGGGAGAATCACAACTGCTTCTCAAATTAGTGCTAGTGAGGATTTAATGGGATCCTGGAGGAGAAAACTTTTTGTGAATGTTATTATTCTTATTCATGACAAGCTTCGTATTGTCAACTGGCATTTGCTGTGCGGTTCCTAGAGGAACTCTGTTAAGTCCTTCTATGGGCTGTCTCATCAAATCCCTAGACAAACCTTCCTAGGCAGGTACTGTGATTACTCCCCACTTTACAGACAAGGAAATCGAGGCCCAGGAGGTAATGTTGTTTGTTCAGGACACATAGAGAATGGTGGTAACAGAGGGGCTTGGGTGGGTGAGGGTTTGGGGAACAAACCTGGCAGCAGGAGGGTTGAGCACCTCACCCTCCTCCAGGACATAACCTGCCTGCCCCCTCCCACTCCCAGAGTCACCTCCATCCACTCTTCCAGCCTTTACCACCCTGGGGCAAGAGGGCAAGGATACAGAGAAGGGCTGCCCTTGCGGCTGGCAGACCCCGGCTCCCATCTCAGAAACATCTGCTGAGCACGCCTCTCCCGTGCTGGGCCACCCTCCGGATGCAGGGGTGAGTTCCTGCATCCTGTCTCCACCTTGTGTGACCTCGGATATGCAGCCTATTCCCTCTGTGCCTCAGTTTTCACATCTTTGAAGTGGGGAGAATAAGCGGGATCACTGGGAGGCTTCTGAAATAACAGGTGTGAAAGGGCTGTGTAAACTGTGAACTGCAGCACACACTGAGCTCCAGCCATCACCACCATTTGCCAAGCACCTCCTGTCTCCAGCTAAGAGACTAAGCACTTTTCATGCATTTTCTCTTGCCATCTTCACAACAATCCTGGAAGTGACCAACTTGTCCCAGTTTGCCTGCAGTTTTCCAAGTTTTAGCACTGAAAATCCCACATCCTGGGAAATCTCTTAGTCCCGGGCAAACTTGCAAAGTAGAGAATATTTTCACCATTTTCTCCATGAGGAAACCAAGGCTTGAAATAAATATGCACTTACCAAGGGTCCCGGAGCCCAGGTGTGTGACAGGCTCCAGAGCTGTCATCTAAGACATCTGGCTGAGGCGGGGAGTAGTCGGGGTGACTACAGAGGTCACAGGGTGGGCCGTCCGGGGTGCTTCAGTCTGCCTCTGCGTAGTCTTCCGCTGGCTTCCTGGTCTTTGCCGTCTGGGCCGTTAATTTGTTCCTGCAGCCAGGCCTGGGCGCCCCCAGGCGTCCTTCTCCGTGTCAGCCCCAAAACCTCGAACCCGCTGCCTTTTGTTTATCGATGTAGGATCATTGTTGAAAGAATTATTCATCCTTTGTTGCTCTTGGAAATGCAGTCAATACTCTGGTATCACGGGCCTGGGCGCCCCCAGGGGTCCTTCTCCGTGTCAGCCCCAAAACCTCGAACCCGCTGCCGTTTGTTTATCGATGTAGGATCATTGTTGAAAGAATTATTCATCCTTTGTTGCTCTTGGAAATGCAGTCAATACTCTGGTATCACAGCACACAGCTCTCAGGATTGCGCTGTTTCCTGACGCGGCCGCTCCAGACCCGTCGCCATCTTAATCCCAATAATTTAATTTCTGCAAGGGTCCCGGAGCCCAGGTGTGTGACAGGCTCCAGAGCTGTCATCTAAGACATCTGGCTGGCCCCTGTGGACAGTGTGAGCCCTAGAAGGTTCAGGGCAGTAGCAGGTTCATGCCCACAAGCTCACTGCCCACCCAGATAGGCCTGCTTCACATAGCCATTGAGCTGTTGACCAGCAATGCACCTCACAGGACAATCTGAACAAATAGAAAAGTCCCTAAAATTCTTTGTGTCAGAGACGTCTCTGAGAATCTGAAGGAGCTTGCCAGGGACCCTCCCTTCCTTGTTTAGGTTTCAGCTTCGAAGATGCAAATGCCTCAGATAAGTTCAACATGGGCTCTTGAGGCCCAAGAGACTCAGGCTCCAATTGCTTCCAAACGGGGCCATGGGGTGACCCCTGGTCATCACGCACATGGTAGCAGAGGCCTGGGGGTCCCTGGCAAAGCAGGAGGGGGCCAGTGCATTCCTGGAAGCCTGGGCCATGGAGTTGAACACTCAGGCTTGGGGCAGAGGTGTCTGAGGCAAAGCGTGCCCTGGGGCATCTGCTCTTGGCTACCGTCCATCGAGCTGTCACTGAGTAAGCCTGTAGCATTCACAGGCTTCTCACCGTGGCTCAGTGAGGTAAGGCCTGGTATCCCCATTCCTCAGATGGATAAACTAAGGCCGAGAGGGAGCATGATTTGCCCTAGGCCACCCAGTGGGAAGTACCTGAGCCGGATCAGACTGGGATCCTGCAGCCCGCAGGCCCTACTGTTGGCCTCCATACCCCCTACCTTGCCCGCACACTCCCGGTGTGATCCGAGTGGCCCCTGCCCTCTGTGTCTTGGGCAGCTCACCTAGAAGAGAGTAAGAGTCCACACCTCCCCACATGTCCAAAGGACTCCAGAGGGACAGCATGTAAAGCCCTCAGGGGCACCAGGCTCGTGGCTACAAACCAGATTGATACATCATCATCATTAATACCCTGTGAGGGTGATCACGTCCAGTTTCATGATTGCTCCTCGATTTTTGCTGCTGTTGTGCCCACAGCACCTGGAAGCAAGAGATATTTATTAAGTACGTGCTACGTGCCAGGCTCTGCTGCAAGTTCTTCATGTGCATTAACTCATTTAATTCTCCCAACGAACCTGAGACAGGCACCGTTATCATTATCCTCCACAATTTACAGGTGGGGAAACTGAGACCTAGAGAGAAGGACCTCGCCTATGATGGCTCAGCTACTGTGTGGTAGAGCTGGAACTCAGAGCCGGACAGGCTGGGCACGCTGTGAGTTTGATCCACCAGACAGAAGCCCCTGGGGGCAGCTGGGATTTCTGGTCAGGGGCAGAGCCTGGGACTCCTGGCTCTGGTGAGGGGCAGGAAGCTGGGGAGCTCTCGATGCCCTGGGGTGCTGTGGGCACCCGGCGTGGCCCACTCGTAGCCTCCCATGGCCCCTGGGAAGATGAAGGCGTTCCCATCTGTTTTCTCTGTAAAGTGGGAGGTGAAGCCCTGGAGGAAATGAAAGCAGGATGCAGAGATGGAGGATGGAGGGAGGGAGGGAGCCACGTTAGGCTGAATGGTCAGGACAGCCTCGTCGAAGGGGCGACACTGAAGCTGCGTCCTGAAGGATTGGGAAGGGCTGGCCCGGTGTTCCAGGCAGAGACAGCGAGCCCGCTCACCAAGGCTCAGCGTCCCCCTGCCCTCGAGGAGGTTACAGACGGAAGTGGAGGCAGAACCCCAGGCAGCTGTGACCAGGCAGTGGCCAAGGGACACACTGGGCTGAGCAAGCCCGGATGAGGGGGAGGTGGCCTTTCTTGGAGGGTCAAGAAGGCTGCCTGGTGGAAGGGTCTCAGGAGCCAGGCCTTGGGGAGCAGCAGGGATTGGCAGGGAGCCTGTGGGACCTGAGGGCTGGGACAGGGCCCTCCGAGGGGCTGTAGGCTGCATCTCTAGTGGAGGGACAGGCCTGGGGTGCAGGGCATGCAGGGGACAGTGAGCAGAGTCCTACACTGCAGCTCTGAACTCCCCCTGGAGGGGTGGGGAAGGGCTGACAGGACAGAACGGGATGGAGGCAGTGGCCAGCAGGTGGGGGGAGGGCCACAGATGGGAAGCAGGTGGGGGGTGG
Organism: Galeopterus variegatus; assembly: GCF_000696425.1. Taxonomy (NCBI): domain Eukaryota; kingdom Metazoa; phylum Chordata; class Mammalia; order Dermoptera; family Cynocephalidae; genus Galeopterus; species Galeopterus variegatus. The sequence continues at coordinate 218,721 of NW_007726850.1, forward strand.
GTGGGAGGCAGGAGACAGATGAGGCCTGGACAGAGAGGAAACAGAGAACAAGATGGGAGATAAGATTTCAAAGGCGCGGCTGCCGGTGGCGGCAGCGCAGTGAGGAGCAGCCTGGGCTGGGGGGTGGGGAGGGCTGAGAGGCCGGAGGAGGATCCCTTCCCAGAGCCCTGCCCCCTGTGTCCCCGAGTACTTGTCCCACTGTATTGCTAGCACTGTCCTGCTGTCACCAACCACTGTCCAGCTATGTCCTCAGCCACATTCCACTGTTTCCCTGACTCTGTCCAGCTGAGACTCATGCCCACTGTTCAGGGGTGCACCTTGAACTGTCCCCTGTGTCCCCACAGCACTGACCAGCCACGCCCTTGCCCAGAGATGGTGCTCATGGCTCCAAGAGGTCAACGCCCCTGTGTAGGGGTAGGGTAAGTCCAAGCCGCACCTAGCTGGGCAGGCCACAGTGTGCGGGCTCACCCTAGCCCCCGTAGTCCCGCATTTCAGAAGCAGATGGAACCTCAAGGGAGTGGCTGGAAGGGTGCTGGAGAAATCCACACAAGCTGAGTACCGGGGAGCATCTAGAAGGGCCCCCTTGAGCTGGGTGAACTGGATGTTACACCCACCCCAGCCTCGTGTCCATGACTCATCCCAGGTGGCCTGCAGGTGGCTCTAGGGACACAGGAGCATGCAGATCCTGAGGTGACCCCTGACCTGCAGACATCAGCCCTATCCCGCCCCAACCTCTCTGCACGGCAGATGTTGGCATCAGGCAGCAGGGCTGACATCCAGCTCTACCTCCTACTGCTAGGGGCCTTGGCAAGTTGTTCAGCTCTAAGAGGCTCAAATGTCAGGTTGATAGTGGTACCTGCATCCCATTGGCTGATGTGAGGAGCGAATGAGAGCACAGCACACAGTAGGACCTCATTCAATTGGCCTGTGTCCCTGCCCCTCAACCCTGCCATCTCCACGCCGCTACTGGAGTAATGGAGTAGGAAGGACCCAACTGGGGGGGTAAGACCTGAGGGTGCCGCTGTGGCCCAGGGGCCTCAGGAATCCAGGTGTCCTGAGCTGAAGGACAAGGGTCCAAATAGAGTTCCTCCTCCACCGGTGCCAATTTGCAGCCGATCGGTGCCGAGTCTCCAGGTGAGTGGGCAGCTACCAAAGAGACACGCCCATCCACGGCCGCTCCGGACCTTTGGTAACCATGCTGATGACGAGGCAGGAAGCTTGTCCAGTCCATGGAGCAGGTGAGCCCTTCAGTCTTGGCCAGTGAGTCCAGTGCAGTCACAAGTTTGGTTTCTGCAGCGGGTACAACTTGTGCCCAAGCGAGCACAGCCTAAGCCGTGTGTGCAGCTAGAAGCAGGTGATTGGTGGCACTTACTGGGCCCTGCCTTGCAGCAGGCTCCGTTCTAGGAGTACAGCAGTGAGCAACACAGACCAACTTCCCTGCCCTCATGGGGCTCGTGTTCTAGGAAGATGTGGGGGGCAGGCACTCAACAAAATTGATCAGCAAAAGATACAGCAGGTGAGGTGGTGCTGAGTGCTCCAGAGGAAACAGTGCTGGGGTGGGTGTTACAAAGAGGTTACAAACATGGTGGCCAAGGGGAAGTGCCACGGAGGTCACATTGGAGCAAACCCCTGAGGAAGGTGCAGGAGGAAGCCATGCAGACATCTGGGGGACAGGGCCCAGGGTAGAGGGCACAGCAATGCAAGGTCCTATGGAGGGCACCACCCAGCATGCTCAAGAAAGGAGGGCTGGTGCGGAGCAAGTTCAAGACGAACCCGGGTCAGATTGAGGCGGGCTTTGCAGATCATCGTGAGGGCTGGGACTTCTACCTGAGTCAGCTGGGAGGTGCTGGGGGTTGTGGACAGAGGCATGACACGGGCCAACTTGAACTCTGAAGAGTCAAGGGTTTTGGCCTTGGCAAGAGGCAGGAAGGAATTCCCTTTGTAGAGGTGGGGAAGGCTGTGGAAGGTCTGGGTGGGGGTGGGAAGTGTGGTTCTGTGTTGACCTTTAGCTCTGTGCACTGAGGGCAGCAGGTGAAGGCAGCAGCAGGACAGACTTGTGTTATAGGTGACACAATTTGCAATGGGTTACAGAAATGCCACTGTCTGAGTTTGGGCAGCATGGGCAGCACATCACAGCAGAGTGGCTGGACCCTGAGGATGGGCAGAGGAGGGCAGCCCCTGGTGCAGCAGGGGCTGGGATCTGATCACCAGCAGAGATGCCGAGCCAGCAGGACAGGCGTGAGGGTGGGGAGGGACCGAGAAGGTGGGCTCAGGGGGCCCTGCCTGGCTGCTCTGCAGCCCGAGCACCTCTGAGAGTCCTGGGATCCATCAGGCCAGCGTGGGTAGTCTATCCACAGCCTCCTACATAAGGGCAGATGTAGCAGCATCCAGGATCTGGAGGCAGACAGGCCCGAGTTTGAATCCAGCCCCTCGACTTCCCAGCAGGCAATGCTGGGCAACCCAATCTGAAACATCCCAGCATCTCCAGGATAAAATCTACACTCACTGATATTGAACTGGAAGATCTTAATCCTCCTCCTTCCTGTACAATAGAGCAAACCCAAATTCACTTTGATAGATAACTTTATTTTTGTTAATGTTTATTGGGTACACATTGTTTGCCAGTCATTCTGCTGAGCACTTCACATGCACGGTCTTGTTTATTCCTTAACCTCACTGCAACCTCGGGCCTCAGTCTTCTGAGCAATAATCTCTGTAAAACAGACCACCTGACTATAAGAGATGTACCATCTTTTCAGCCATCTAAGAAAAACTGGCTTTGAAGTGCACACTGGGAACATGGGTGTGACCAATCGCTACACCAGATCATTAACTAAAACCCATTGAAAGTCACAGGATGCGGAATACTACTCAGCAATAAAAACTGGCAAACTATTGACAGACACACAACTTGGACGACTCTCCAGGGAACTGTGCTGAGTGGGAAAAAAGCCAGCCTCAAAAGGTCATATACTGTATGATTGCATTTATATGGCACTTTTGAAATGACAAAATTTTAGAAATGGAGAACAGATTGGTGGTTTCCAGAGGTTAGAAATGGAGGGGTGGGGGCCGGCCCGGTGGCGCACTGGATAAGTGCGCCGCTTGGGAAGCGCGGCGGCGCTCCCGCCCGAGGGTTCGGATCCCACATACAGACCGGTTCCCGCTCACTGGCTGAGCGAGGCGCGGGAGCGACCCCGAGGGTTGCGATCCCGTTGCCGGTCCCTGGTCCGGTACGGGGGCAACACTGAGGGTTGCGATCCGTTGCTGGACACGGAAAAAGACAAAAGACAAAAAAAAAAAAAAAAAAGAAATGGGGGGGGGGAAGGGGGGGGAAGGGGGGGGAAGGGAGGGGATGTGGTTTTT
>NW_007726850.1:222561-236873 GCF_000696425.1 Galeopterus variegatus
AAAAAAAAAAAAAAAAAAAAAAAAAAAAAAAAAAAAGAAATGGAGGGGTGGAAGGGTGTGGAAGGGTGTGGAAGGAAGTGGATGTGGTTTTTATAACATGAGGGGTCCTTGTGGGGTTGGAACTGTTCTGCATCTTGACTGTGATGGTGGATACAGGAACCTACACATGTGATAGAATTAAACACTCGTGCACACACATGTGTGCAAGCACAACTAAAATGGGGGGATTTAAATACGACCTGGTGATGATATTGTACCATAGCTTTGCAAGATGTTACCATTGGAAGGAAGCTGGATAAAGGCTTTATTAGTCAGGGTTTCCAGAGAAATAGAACCAATAGGATATATATATATATATATATATATATATATATAGAGAGAGAGAGAGAGAGAGAGAGAGAGAGAGAGAGAGAGAGAGAGAGAGAGAGATTAACTATGAGGAATTGGCTCACACAATTATGGAGGCTGAGAAGCCTCACAATCTGCCATCTGTAAGCTGCAGAACCAGGAAAGCTGGTGGTGAGGTTCCAGTCCAAGCACGAAGGCCCAAGGTCCACAGGGGCCAATGGTATAAGTCTTGTCCAAGTCCAAACGCCCAGAAGCCGGGAGCATTGATATCCAAGGGCAAGAGAAGATGGAGGTCATAGCTCCAAAAGAGAAATCAAATTTGTCCTTTCTCTACCTTTTTCTTCTATTTGGTCCCTCAGCGGATTGGGTGATGCCCTCCCACATTAGTAAGGGTGATATTCTTTCAAAAACTAATCTCTGGGCTGGCCCGGTGGCGCACCACTACAGTGCGCCGTTTGGGAGCGCGGCGGCCCTCCCGCCGAGGGTTCAGATCCCACATACAGACCAGCCACTCACTGGCTGAGCGAGGTGCGGGCGCAACACCGAGGGTTGCGATCCCGTTGCCGGTCCCGGTCTGGTACGGGCGTGACACTGAGGGTTGTGATCCGTTGCCGGTCACGAAAAAAAACAAAAAGGAAAAAAAAAAAACAACTAATCTCTTCCAGAAACACCCTCACAGATATACTCAGAAATAATGTTTTGCCAGCTACCTGGGCATCCCTTAGCCCAGTCAAGTTGACACACGTGAAGTTAACTATCACAAGTCCACCCCTTTGTCAACTTAGCTCCCATACACATCTTCTTAAGCCATATTGAATCTTCAAATAAGGACAATACCGAGGTCATAGTTCTGCCTAACATGATACAACTATGCATACAATTGAAAATGCACTCACCCCTTCCCCTGAAGAGGAGGTAAAGTCCGTGAGTGATGTACTCTACTCCTGATATCCTGTAATATAAATACTATGATGTAAAATTAACAATAATTAAATACTGATATAAAGTCAATCCATCTTATGTTACACAATAAAAGAATAAGAGAAGAAAGAAAACAAAGATATTTACTGAATATATGGGTTCATACACAAATACGTTAATAACAAAATAAGGAGGAAATACTCATGACAATCAGTCTTCATTTCTGTAACTGGTCACAGGCCATAGCTGGTATTTATAAAAACCTGCGACCCGTTCTGTATTTCCTGTGCCCTCAACAAGCACCTCAGTTGATTGTGGTTCTTTACCTGGTGGAGTGACCCTAACTTTTATTCCTGAAGAGTCTGGGCCACGCGTAGTCTTGCCTGGATTGGGTTGTTGCAATTTCCCATTGACCTTAATCACAGAGCATGGTAGCACTGAGAGATGCCCTAAGGCATCTCCTGTATACTCCTGTATATGCAGTAGTAGTCCAACTTCCCCTCGGTAGTCAGGATCAATCACCCCAACCAACACCGTAACAAACTCCTTTCTTAGCTGTTGACTCAGAGGCAAGGAGAGCATGAAGTGGCCGGGTGGCATTAACCTCCAGATCAATGGGGTCATTGTTGTCTCCTGGCAGAGGCGTTCCTCCCTCTGGAACTCAGACCTCTAGGCCAGCAGAGCACAAAGTCGTGGGAACAAACGCAGAATTTTGCCAGTGGGTCACTAGGGGTAACGGTGAGTGACTCCAGGAATCAACCATTTCCCCTTGATTCCTAGACCCGTGAATCCTGGCTATGGGAGAAACAGTGCCACATATTGGGCGCTGATTTAGAGCACATACAGCCTTCTGGAGAACCTTGTCCTGCCCTGCAGGGTATTGCCACCTAGCCAGCACTATAACTGTGACTTCGAAAGGCCATTCCGCCATTCTATTAAGCCAGCTGCCTCAGGATGGTAGGCAAGATGGTGAGACCAGTGAGTTCCACGAGTGTGAGCCTGTTGCCGCACTTTGGCTGTGAAGTGAGTTCCTTGGTCAGAAGCAATGCTGTGTGGGATATCGTAGCGGTGAATAAGGCATTCCGGGAGTCCATGGATGGTAGTGTTGGCAGAAGCATTTAATGCTGGGAAAGCAAGTCCATATCCAGAGTAAGTGTCTATTCCAGTAAGGACAAAACGCTGCCCCTTCCATGATGGAAGTGGTTCAATGTAATCAACCTGCCACCAGGCTGCCATATCAGGGATGCCATATTAGGGACTCAGGGTTGGTCTCTGCTGCTGGCTGATGGGACACTCAGTGGTGACTGTAGTCAGATAGCCTTGGTGAGTCAAAGTCCACATTGCTGAGCCCATGTGTAACCTCCATCCCTGCCACCATGGTCACTTTGTTCATGAGCCCCTGGGCAATGACAGGGGTGGCTGGGGGAAAGGCTGACTGGTATCCACAGAATGGGTCACCCTGTCCACCTGATTATTCAAGTCCTCTTCCGCTGAGGTCACCATTTGGTTAGCATTTATATGGAACACAAATACCGTCACATCCTTTGCCAGTTCAGAGATGTCTATCCACATACCTCTCCCCAAATTTCTTTGTCACCAATGTTCCAATTATGTTCCTTCCAAGTCCCTGGCCATCCAGCCAAACCATTGGCTGCAGCCCATGAATCAGTGTCCAGTGACACATCTGGCCATTTCTGCTTCCAAGCAAAGTGCACAACCTGAAGTTTAGCCCATGGGAGGGATTTCCCTTCACATTGTCCTTCAGGGATGTCCCAGAGAGCAGCTGTAGTGCTGCAGCTGTCCCCTTTGGGTGGTGCCTGCATATCGTGCAGAACCATCTGTAAACCAGGCCCGAGTCTTCCCTTGCTCTGTCAGCTGATGGGAGGGAACAGCCCATGAAGTCACAAGTGCAGACTGGAAGAGAGAAGGCAGTGTAGCAGGGCTGGGGAGCGTGGGCATTTGGGCCACTTCATGTAACTTGTGCCCTCAGGGCCCTCTCAGGCCGATCACCTATACACCACCTCTGCTGGATGATGGAGAACTGCTGCACATACCCAACTTTAGAGCTTGATGGGTCAGATAACACCCAGTTCATGATGGGCAGCTCAGGTCTCACGGTAACTTAGTGGCCCATGGTCAAGTGTTCAGTCTCTCCTAAAGCCCAGTAGCAGGCCAAGAGCTGTCTCTCAAGAGGACAGTAGTTATCTGTGGAGGATGGTAGTGCATTGCTCCAAAACCCTAAGGGCTTCCCCTGCAATTCACCAATAGGGGCCTGCCCAAACTCCAGACAGCATCCCTATCTGCCACTGACACCTCAAGTACCAATGGGTCTGCTGGATCATGTGGCCAAGTGACAGAGCAGCTTGGGCCCGTTGCAGCACCTGGACCTGTTCTGGGCCTCACTCAGTATTAGTAGCTTTTGGGGTCACTCAGTAAACAGGCCAGAGTAACACACCCAAATGAGGAATATGTTGCCTCCAAAATCCAAACAGTCCCACCAGGCATTATGCATCTTTCTTGGTTGTAGGATAGAAATTTCACTGAAGTAGAAGACCCCTGAATTTTAGTCGGATTTATTTGCAACTCTGACACAAAAATGTCTTACCAATAAGTCCAGAGTTGTTGCTACTTCATGCTCACTAAGTCCAATCAGCATAATGTCATCAATGTAATGGACTAGCATAATGTCTTGTGGAAGGGAAAGGTGATCAAGATCCCTGCGAACTAAATTGTGACGTAGGGCTGGAGAGTTGATATACCTCTGAGGCAGGACAGTGAAGGTGTGTTGCTGGCCTTGCCAGCCCAAAGCAAACTGCTTCTGGTGGGCCTTATGGACGAGGATGGAGAAAAAAGCATTTGCCAGATCAATAGCTGCAGACCAGGTATCAGGGGATGTGTTAATTTGCTCAAGCAATGAAACATCTGGTACTGAGCTGCAACTGGAGTCACCACTTAGGTAAGCTTACAATAATCCACTGTCATTCTCCAAGATCCATCTGTCTTCTGCACAGGCCAAATAGGAGAGTTGAAGGGGGATGTGGTGGGAATCACCACCCCTGCATCTCTCAAGTTCTTGATAGTGGCACTAATCTCTGCAATCCCTCCAGGGATGTGGCATTGCTTTTACCATTTTTATAGTAGAGGCATTTCTAATGGCTTCCACTCGGCCTTTCCACAATAATAGTCCTCACTGCACAGGAACCAATGCAGGGATTCTGCCAGCTGCTAAGTATGTCTATTCCAATTATGCATTCTGCAACTGGGGAAATAACCACAGGATGGGGTCAGGGACACACTGGACCACCCGTGAGACAGACCTGAGCTAACCCCCATTGACCATCTAACCTCCTAAGCTCCTGCTCTGACTGGTGGGTCACAGTGACATTTTAGGTCTCCTGGTATCAGTGTCAGTTCAGAGCCAGTGTCTAGGAGTCTTCAAAAGACCTCATTATTTCCCTTTCTCCAATGCACAGTTACTCTGGTAAAAGGTGGTGGATGCCTTTGGGGAAGGATAGGGAAAAGATTAATAGTACACATTTTTGGTAGTGTACCAGGGTCCTTCATCAAGGGGACCCAGCCTCCTCTTTGTTCAAGAGGTCCTGGGTCTGTAAACTGGCTCAAGTCTGGGAATTGACTGAGGGGTTGTGACCCTCTGTTTTTATGATCTGAGTTAGACTTTTGTTCACTTGACCTAGAAGTTTTCTGTTTATACAGATCGAGTAAGAATTTGATAGGCTTCCCAACCATTTCATTTCTAGGAAGACCATGATTAACTAGCTAGTGCCATAGGCCTGTGGCAGCCTATCCCGATTGCTGCTTTGCCTCTGCTGTTCATTACGGTCACCACGCCCACCACGCCTCTGGCAGTTGAGTGCTGCCTTTTGGCCCCTGCCACCCCAGGATCCAATTATTACCCCTACTTGTAGGTTTTCTGATTGAGTGGCTGCAGTTTCTACTGTAAGCTCTGACCTACAGAGAGGAGCAATCACAGAACTCTTCAAGGATACTGGCACTCCCATCACCAATTTATTTCTCCAAGTACTGGTGAAAGGTATGTATTCTGGGCCTTCCCAGTGTGGTCAGTTAGGTCTTAAATGACAAATCCACTTTAACATTCCTATCTCCCTAAATCTCCAAGTTTCTTCCTCTATACCAAGGAAGGTCAGGCATTTCCAATCTGCTCACAGTGGGCCATCTCTTGGTCCATGTTTCAGCCAACTAACCAAACTATTTGAACCCTTTCTAACTCTCTGGGTTGCAACATTAAAGGCAGATTCTCTGCTTAGAGAGCCCATATTAATAAATTCTGCCTGATCCAACTTTATGTTCCACCACTATCCCGTACCCCTAACATAGACTTCCACACATGTTCCCCAGATTTCTGTTTGTATAAATTAGAAAACTTAAGTAGTTCTTTTGGAATGTAGCACACCTCCTCATGAGTTATACTTCATACCTCACCTTTAGGGACTTGCAGAGACTTGGAGTCCAATTACAGATCTAGAAGCAAAGAGGGTCCTGAGGAGATCAGCATTGTCTTGCATGGAAATGCCTCAGGAGAGGCTATTACTGTTTCCTTGGGCAATGCAGGGTTAATCCTCCCAGACGGAGGTGGAAGGTCTGACACCACTGTGAGTGGAGAGACTGATGTCACTGTGGGTGGAGAGCTGCCACTGTTTTGCCAATTCCACTGTGGGTGAGGAGGTCAATTCAGCTGTGAGTAGGGAGACCTCTTCCACTGGCAAAGAAGACTCAGCAGAATTTAGAGGCTCAATGTCCCCCAGCTTCATCAGAGTCTTCCCATATATTCCCATCTCAACTTACAGGATCCCATTTTTTCCCAGTCAATGCCCTCACCATAACAGTAAACACCCTTCAAGCCTGGGAGTTTGCCTTGCATTGTATTTCAGCCAGTCACAGGAGAAGCTCTGCTTCTGATTTTTAGCAATTTCAGCGCTATGGCTACAGGGGATGGAGATCTTCTTCAGGGCACTGCTAGAAGCTCTGAGGTCACTCATGTGAGCTTGAGCCGAGAATTTGAATCCCTGAGCTTATCCTTTTATTTCACCACCTTGACATTAGGAGTAACCAACCAATGTCATTATATTCCCTAATTTTCTAAAAATGTTCAAAAGTATCATACACAGAGTCACCTAGCTCCTGGCTTCTTATAATTGGTTGATTAGGAGGATCCAATGAAGATATTTTGCATATTTCTACAAACAGTTCACACCATGGACTATCAGTGCTCTCTTTGCTACTGAAAATAGAGTCACTAGCATCTTTAAATCTAATCAGATTAGAGAGTCAAATCCAGAAACCCCGAATCCAACTGAGAAAACTCATCCTGAAAATTCTGCTCCTCTAGAACAGTACCAAGTGAAACCAAAATGGAACTATCCTGTATCTTGACTGTGGTGGTGGGTACACAAACATACACATGTGATACACAGAACTAAACACGCACACACGCATGCACACACACGCCCAATGTCAATAAGCCCAATGTCAATGTCCTGGTGGTGATGTTGTTCCATAGTTTTGCCAGATGGAGGGAAACTGGGTAAAGGGCATAGGGAGCTCCCTGTACTACTTCTTACAACAGCATATAAATCTGCAGTTATCTCAAAATAAAACTTTTAATTTTTTAAAAAGTCGTAGGATGTCCATCACAGACAATGCCTCAACTGTCGACACCAGCAGACTCTTGGGCAAGTGACTGGTCAATGGGCTAGTTGTCCACTAAGACTCCTCTAGTTTGTGATAATAGAATACACAAAATAAACTACACTTCTAATCTCTAGAGCTGTGCTGTCCAATACAATAGTCACTAGCCACGCTGTAGCTATTGAATACTTGAAATATTGCTAGTCCTAATTGACAAGTGCTGTTCGTGTAAAATATACACTGGATTTCAAACACATAGTATGAATGAAAGAATGTAAAATAGCACATTAATTTTGTATGTTGACTACATGTTGAAATGGATATATTGGACTAAATAGTATATTTTATCAAAATTAACTTCACCTGTTTCTTTTTTAATGTGGCTCCTAGAAATTTAAAATTGCATACATTTTTATATATTTCTATTGAACAGCACTGCTCCAGAGAAACCACAAGTATCTACAATTACTGTCAAATCATTAAGGTTCTAACCAGAATGCACCTCTGGTCTTTATCTGATTTCCTAGGAGGCACTTCCTATTGGCTCTAACTCTGGAGAACTCAGAGATGGTTTTGCGTGGGCGTCAGAAACCTGCTAGATTCAAATAGCTTGGCCCCAGGTCACCCCCAAGGGTGAAGAAATGACCATTAAGGGCTGGCCGGTTAGCTTAGTCGGTTAGAGCATGGCGTTATTACTTCAAGGTCAGGGGTTTGGATCCCAGTACCGGCCAGCCACCGGGAAAAATAAATAAATAAATAAAAGCCACAACCATGTGTTCTTTCTGGAAGGTTTCCTCTTAGGTGACTCAGAGGGTAGGCACGAGACTCATTCATTCTCATCTTGGGTCTCAGGCCAAATGTCACCTCCTCAGAGAAGCTGTTTTTAGACACTCTTGAGCACTTCGGATGCCAGCAGGATCTTCTGCCTATTCCAACCTCTGTCTCTGTTGTGGCGCCCGGTTCTGCCCATGCAGGGGCAACAGGACGGTGCCTCACTCAGGCTGGGCCATGCTCCTCTCACCTCCTGCCTTGGGTCTTCTTGATGGACACTTTGCAGCCGAAACCCACTGGGAGCTCACGAGCATACAACCTAAACGTTCTGAAAGAGTTAATGCCCCGTGGGGTAAACCCCTGACCAATGGGGCACTGATGCCCATGGACAATGCTTCCCCTCCTTCCCCCAGATAAGACGGTCCTGAGACGTGCTTCACACAGCACCTCAGCCTATCCTAAGGGTTGGAGCAACCAATCGTCCCTTTCTTGCACTGGCTGTCCCTCCTTCCCCAATTCACTGCTCCCTGGATTCAGACTCCCCATAAAGTACTTGCCCTTATGCCTCTCAACCCTGCTTTCTGGGGAGCCCAAGCTAAGACAGAGGCCCTGCTTGGCTACCCACTCCAAAGTGGCCCTCCTAGCCCCAGCCCCGGTTTCCCCTCTCTCCATACCTGGCTTACGCTCTTTGCTGAAGCTTTTATGCTTCTGATGATCTTGTTCGTTTGTTTACTGTCTTCTGTCTTCCTCTTTCTCCAACCAGACTGCAACAGGCTCTATGAAGCCTCCATCGCCAGCTCCTGAAACCGGGCCTGGTGCGTACTTGGTATTCAGTAAATATTTGTTAAAAGAATGGTCCTGACCAAGCCTGCCTGCTCCTCTTCCAGAACATTAGACTGAGAAACTCAGACTCTTCACTTATCAGCTGGAATCAGACCTATTTAGAATAGAATATCTAATAAGCTGATGGGTCTTTACTCTGGGGAGAGAAGATGCCGCTCTTTTTAAAACTAATATGTTGCCTTTTGGATCCACTCTGGCAGGTCCTTACCCTTAAAGATGATGAAGGTGAACAAGGAAGCAAGTATTGCAATCCACCAGCCAGAGAGCGTTAAGAGCAATTCTGGGGACAGACATGCCCCACCAGGAGTTTTGATCACCTTGAGCTTTTAAGTCAACTGGGCAATACTAGGAAGGATTACCAGGCCCAAAGAGCAGGCTGGGGGTGTTGAGGACATGGGCTTTCTTTTGCAAAGTGGGAAAAGGTAAGCTTCTCTGGTACTAAGCTGGTGCCGAGTTTCCATGATCTCATTCACAAACCTCGTACTGTGGATTCCTCCAGGGTTGGGTGGGATTAAATAAGACCCCACATGTAGAGTGCCTGATACATACACTTATCATCACCATCGTCTTCACTGTCTTCCCACTTATGAGCCTGAACCTTCACAGCCAGACCTAAGAGGTAAGCCCCAGTCCTTCCACCCAGACCACATCTGCCCCAGGAGCAGTGACTCTCGAACCGGCACACTGTTAACCCAGGACACATTTGGTAACGTCCAGAGGCATTTTTGGTTGCCACAACTAGAGAGAGGGTGTCACTGGCATGTAGTGGGTAGAGACCAGGGACACTTAATCCTTTAATGCACAGGACAGCCCCTCATGATAAATAATTAATCAGTCCCAAATGTCAATAGAGCCGCGGTTGAGAAACCCTGGTTTAGAGGGTGCAGAGTGCATATGAAATGTGCCCTCAGCCCCTAAGGGTGCTGTACAGGGCAGTGTGGCCAGGTTTGTGGCAGCAAACCTGGGTGTGAATCCTAGACTGCCTTAGAGAGGCTGTGCACCCTGGGGCATGCAAAGTTCCCCCTCTGAGCCTCAGCTGCCTTGACTATAACATGGGGACAATACCCACCTCTTTAGGTTGCAGGAGGATTCAGTGAGATCATGTATGGAAAGGGTTTAACTCAATTTTTTGCAAAGAATCAGAGATCGAGGAATGGGAGCTGTACTGGATTGAATAGTGTGCCCCCACAATTCACATCCAGCTAGAATCTCAGAATGTGACTCGAAATCGGGGCTTTGTAGATGCTGAGATGAGGTCATACTGGATTAGAGTGAGTCCTAAATTCAATGACTTGTGTCTTTATAAGAGAAAGGAGGAGATTGAGACACAAAGACATGAAGGAAACCCACACAGGGAGAATTCCATGTGACTACAGAGACAGAGACTGGAGTGATGCGTCTACAGACCAAGAATATCCAGGATGGCCGGCAACTCCCAGCAGCCGGCAGAAAAGCATGGGACAGATCCTCCCTTGGAGCCTTAGAGGGAACCAACCCTGCTGACCCTTTTATTTTGGAATTCTGGCCCCCAGAAACTGGAGACTAATTTCTGTTGTTGTAAGCCAACCAGTTTGGGGTACTTTTATGGCAGTCCTAACGATCTAAGGTGGGGGCCGTGACCATATGGCGATTGTCATTACAAGATCTGCGGCAAACCAAGTGGGCATCTCTAGAGTACACGGAGGTCTCCAGTACCCTGAGAGCACCTGCCACGCTTGCCCTCCAGTGTGCTGCACAGAACTCCAATTCCCAGGGTGTACCTGAAGCTCGGGGGTTTTCTCCATGGATGTAGGAGAATGTCTGTATCTACAGGTGCCCAACACGTGTTTAGAGCCCACAGTCTGTGAAGTTCATGGGGAATCCCTAGAGCACATGGGATTTACCCACGATACATCATCAGCACTACCTGTGCCTACCATGCCCGGGGCATGTACAGTGTGCTGACAGCAGCTTCCCAGCTGTGTCTGAGCAAGATGAGTATACCTAGAGACACAGAACCATGACACACGGCAAGCCTCTACCACACGTGGTGTGCACTGAGAGAATTCTGGGTGTGACCACATGGAAGGTGCCGGTGACCCCCAAACTGCATCCCTGGAAAGAGACAGTATTTATAGCGTGGAGCGATTTTGTGGGACACACGCCATACCTACAGCACCCTGTGGATACTTGCAGCCTGAGACTGTACCCACTGCCCAAGTAGGATGTCTGCCCCGCAGAAATGGCTCTGAGGAACTCCGCGTAGCTATGGCACATGGAAAGCAGAGAAGGAGGAAAATCCATTTGGGGCCAAGAGCTCTGTCTGAACTTTGTCCTTTTCTCAAGCAAAAGAAAATATTATTTCACCCTCTAAAGAACCACACATAATAACAGGCGAAATGTCAAGACCAATGTTGATATAAACCCCCAAGGAAAACAAACATCTCCGTACCTTCTCCATGGCCTCCCCACCTCACCCTGCTCAGCTAGTTTAAACAGATCTAGCGGTAGGCGGAGGGGAAGCAGGGAAGCCTGCCTGGCTCAGGGAGCTGTGAGGGAGGCCAGGCCAAGTGCAGGATGCGGAGTTATCCGGGAACATGTAGGTAAGACTGGCCTGGGAAGGACACACAGACCAGACCAGCAGTTAAGAGCTCAGCCTGATTTCAAATCCCAGTATCTCTCACTGGCTGTGTGACCTTAGGCAAAAAGCCTGACCTCTCTGAACCTAAGTTTCCTCACTGGCAAATGGAGAGGATGGCAAGAGATAATGCAGGTGGGGCACTGAGCACAGTGCCTGGCACCAGTATTGACCATGACTGATCATTACCTTCCGCTCAGCCAGGTCTCCCTGGGGGGAGCAGGGTGGGGGTGGGGAGGGTGAGGTCAGGGGACAAGACCTGCAGGCTGATACCCACACAGTGCCCAGCACTAGTCTAGCTAGTCCGTTGAAATCGCCTCATAGAATCCATGCAACCGTGCGGGTGGAGATTATCATCATCATGTCGCAAGAAGGGAACGGAGGTTCAGAGAGGTGAAGGGACTCGTCCAAGGTCACACCGCTAGGAAGTGGGGCTGGGATTTCAAGCCAGGTTTGTCTGACTCCAAAAGCCTCAGGGAGGGATGGCTCCCACACTCATCCAAGAAGCTGAAAGGTGGGTTCTAGTTCCAGAGCTCAGAGCTCTCTGCACCCAGGATGTGTGCTGGGGAGGGGGTGTTGGATTATACTGCCCAAGACACCCCAAGTCGGGCTATGATTTAGAGCCTCCTTTGACCAACCCTACTCAGGCGACCCACCCAGGGGTCCAGTGTTGTTTTTTTTTTTTTCTTTTCTTTTCTGATTTGAAGGCAATCCAACAAATATTTGTTGAGCATCTTCTCTAGGCCAGACCCTGAGCTGAGAGCATGAAAACCCAGAATCCAATTCTTCCTGAGTCCTACCTTCCAGAAAACTCCAGTTCAGTGGGAGGGGGAGAAAGGGGATAGACAAGGATGATAAGACTATTACCATATCATAAATGCTCACTTCAGTGGGTGTCTGTGTAAGTTCTAGCAGGGCCACAGGAGAAGGGGCACTTGGATCTCCCAGGAGAAATCAAAGGGAGGGGGTGTTTGCGAGAGACTTGAGAACGAACAGCAGTCTGCCTGGAGGGCCAGACGGGAGGGTGCTGAAGACAGAAGGTACAGCTCATGCTACAGCAGGAGGCACGAAAGCCTGGAGTGGTCAGGGATCTACACATATGTCATTCTGACTTGGAGTGTCAGGGGACTGGCAAGAGAGGTTGGTTAACTGATCCAAGATCCCACAACAAGAAAATAGGACTGAGAAGGGGCAGGGGCCAGATCATGATGGTTTTTATCAAGGTAGGTTTTACGGTGAGAGCAACAAGGAGCCACTGAAGGGACGTAGCAAGATCAAGTTTGCCTTTAAGAATGATCACTGTGTACAGTGGGGAGCAGAGTTTGGAGGAGGATGGTGGAGGTGGAAGATCAGTGAGGTGGCAGCTCAAATGAGGGCAGTGGCCTGGGGGTGCCAAGAGGAGGGGCCCCCAAGATATGCACAAGGCAGAATGGACAGGACCTGGCTCCTGACTTGGAGAAGGAGGAGTGGAGAATGGAGGAGAAAAGGGAGAAGTCGACAGATGCTTGGATTTCACACCTGGCTGGGGGCTGACCGTGGTGCCTGCCAGTGAGATGACCATGAGGAAGGCTGGCGAGGCGCTCTGCTGGGACTTATGGGGTGTCCCAGTGAAGACACAAGCAGGCAGTTGGCACGTGGGTTGGGGGAGAAGCCACAGATAGGGAGCAGGTTTGGACATGAACTCTGGATTGGTGTGGCTGAGGTCCCCCAGGGAGCATGGGCAGTAGGGGAGAGCGGTGGGGCTGGGGACACCAATATCAGGACATGGAGCAAAGGGAGAGACAGTAACAGGCAGTCAGAGAAAGAGGAGCCAGAGGGTGGGTGGGGAGCCAGAGAGGACGAACGTTAAGGAGGCAGGATGAGGACGAAAAGGCCGGCGAATGGACTAAACAACCTGGAGGTCAGGGGTGGCCCAGCCAGTGGTCACTGCAGGGAGGACCCGGGGCACAGAGCTGAGGGACGTGGAGGTGAGGAGATGGCCAAGGACAGGGGCCACATGCTCGTCTTTTAAAAGCTTGGCAAGAAACAGAAAGGGAGACAGAAGATGGTGGCTAGCCGGAGGCCCAGGGTCAAGGGAGGGTTTTTATCTCAAAACGGGAGACTTGAAGAGCTGCTGGCGATTCAGAAGTTCAAGTCTAAATCAGGTTACTGGAGGCAGGGAGGTCCCTGTGGAGGACGCTGGGGTTGAGGTTCGGAGGCTATGGGGGTGGTGGGGCTTCCACATTGAGACTGAGACAGAAGCGATGAGCTGGGAGGGTTAATCCAGAGACAGCAGGGGGAGAAGTATGTCATGAGGCTGGGGGACGTCAGCCCCAGGCCCGGGGGTCCCCAAGGGCAGGCTGAGGAATGTGGCAGAGCAGCAGGGAGGAGGAAGGCGGTGCAAGCTTTGGATTCAGACCGACCTGGGTTTGCATCCCACTCACCAGCAGTGTGACCCTGCACAGCACCCCACCTCGCTGTTCCCAAGTCCCTGACACCGGGAGAGCCACAGTCCCTGCCCCACGGGAACAAATGTACGAAAGGCATTCTGCGCAGGACCCGGGAGCAGAGGACGGCAATGACTGCTGGCGAACAAGAACAACAAATAATGAGGAGCCATCGAAGGGAGCTGAAGGCGGGAAGTGACAAGGTCAAATCTGTATTTGAGAAAGACCCTGCTGGAGGAGGAGGCAGCCTTGGGGAGAAACTAAAAGGTCGTGCACTTCTCAAGGTATTTCTCTGAAGTCTGTGGGAAGTTTGTAGTGTCGGGTTAAGGATTTGATTGGTTCCATGTTTGGTTTTTGATTCGGCTGTTTCCTGGGGTCCTCACGCCCCCAATGTGGGTCTGACCGGCAGCTCATGGTGCTGGCGAAGTGGGTCTAGTGGGGCTTCGAGGTATGCTTCAGAAGTGAAATAGGGCCGGCCCGGTGGCGCACTGGATAGTGCACCGCGTGGGAAGCACGGTGGCGCTCCTGCCCGAGGGTTCGGATCCCACATACAGACCGGTTCCCGCTCACTGGCTGAGCGAGGCGCGGGAGCAACGCCGAGGGTTGCAATCCCGTTGCCGGTCCCCGGCCCGGTACGGGGGCAACACTGAGGGTTGTGATCCGTTGCCGGACACGGAAAAAAGACAAAAGACAAAAAAAAAAAAAAAAAAAAAAAAAAA
>NW_007726850.1:236954-256736 GCF_000696425.1 Galeopterus variegatus
AGGAAAAAAAAAAAAAAAAAAAAAAAAAAAAAAAAAAAAAAGAAGTGAAATAAACAGGTGGGAAAAGTAAACACAGAGAAATAAATAAATAACATGGAGGGTGGATTTGGGGGGTGGGCCAGATCAGGGCTGCCAGGGAGCTCAGAGTGAGGGGTGGTGGCCCAACCAGAGAGGGGCTCGGGGTCATTCCTTGCGAAGCCCCCGGTCTGCTCCTTGGGGGCACCTGCAGCCGTGTTTCAGACACGGGTCAGTTCTCCTCCCACATCCCTCATGGCTTGGGCAGAAAAAGCTTCCACTCCAAACAGCAGCGATACATCTTGCAGGAAACTCTGGGGACTCACAGTGAGCCCAAGAGTTTAGGACCAGGTGAGACCAAACAATAGCAGTCATAATAATATTAGCAATGGTTATCACTGAGTTCTCACCAGGCACCAGGCCCCTCGTTGAACCGCACAGCCCTCTGATGAAACAAACACTGTTGTTAGCCCCGCTGCACAGAGGAGGAGACTGAGGCCCAGAGAACTATGCTGTTTTCCCAACACCCCAGCTTGAACTAGAGACTGTGTCTTGGAAGAGATGCCCAGACTCTTATACATCCTGCTACAGCCAGCCTGGCCTGCGCGGAGCCCTGGGCAGCACTTCCTCCATGAAGCCTTAGGGGGACTGAGTTCCTCTGCCCCTCACTCAGGCACAAAGTAGAAAGAGTCCAGGGAGCAGATGGCCTCCCTTCGCAGTGCATGCTAGCCTGCTGTGTGACTTTGGGCAAGTGGCTTCCCTTCTCTGAACTTTGGTTGCCTCTTCCTCAGTCAAGTGTGACTGAGTGTCTAATCTCCAGGACTGTCTTGCGGATTCCACTGGCTCCTGCCTATCTTTGGCCTAGCACATAGTAGGCACTCCACAGAGGCCCAAGCCCTCTTCCCAGGGCTTCCCAGTCAGGGACGATTATCTCCATGGAATCCACGCTGTGAAAATAAACATGAACTCAAGTGGCCCCGGTCTCCGTGGCAGCCAAGGGGAAGCTGGGTCCCCAGCCCGTGTCTGTTCTAGGCAAGAACAAAAGTTTCCCTGTGAAGATGCCCCCACCCCCCGCTTCCCTTCTGGAGCCAGCTGGGATGGGGGTGGGGGGCAAGGGGCCAGGCCTGTGGCCTGGTGAGCTCAGCTGCCTGTCACAACCCAGCCTCCCTCCTGCCCAACCCCATCTCGACATCACCAGGGCTGAGGCAGGTGAAGGGCCTCCAAACTCAGGAGCCCTGGGGACAGAAAGCTGGATCTGGTCGTAGGATCTGAGGAAGAGAAGGTTCCCACTGGTGGCCCTGGGGAAGGAGTGGGCAGGGACTAGAGTCCAGGGATGCACATGGGGGCAGCTGTCCAGTTATCTTTGTGCAGAGCGCCGTGCCCATTCACCTGTCTCATGCTCCTTTGCCCACCAGACTCCCTGGGTCAGAGCCTATAGATCCTGGGCTTTAGGAGCTTCTGGGAAATGGGCTGGCCCTGGAGGACACAGCAGAACCAGCATGGAACTGGGTGTCAGAGAGAAATGGACTCAAATTCTGGTTCTGTCACACCTTGCTGTGAGACCTTGGGCAGGTAAGAGCCTCTCTGAGCCTCTGTTTCTGCATTTGTGTCACAAGATGAATATCTGGTTGGGGCTGAGGGGCAACCACACCCAAGTTCAGCAACACACTTCTGCTCAGCAGCTGTCTGTGCCCACGGAGGATGGGGCGGCCTCCTGGGGCGAATGTGAGGCATAGCCACAGTAGATTTAGAATGTGACAGCCTAGGGAGACTAGAGAGCTGGGGTGATGGGAGCAGGGTTTTCGGAAGGAGCCGTGGCCCCCTGAGAGAGAATCACTCTAGGAGAAAAGGAGCCAGGAATAGTGAGTCAGGATTGGCCCAGGCCTGAAGATCAGAGGGGGCCATGGGCTCATATGGTTGCTCTGGGTGGCAGATGGCAGTCTGGGCACCAGTGTGGACACAGGTCTCCTGACAATGTGGTTGCTCTCAGGGGAGAAAAGAGACATAAGCCAGAGGAGTGACCCCACCTCCTCCAAGGTCGTCAGAGCACAAGAAGTCCACGGGGAGGAGCTGCTCGGTGTGGATGGTGGGCCAAGTGAAGCCATGTGGATTAGTGGCAGCAATCATGACAGAAGCAGCATTCCTTGTCCCCAAAAGGCCCCAGGAGGCTCAGAGGCAGCCAGAAGCTTCAGAGTTCTGGTAAGGCCAGTAGCTACAGTGGTGAACTTTGTCTGGTGGTACAATGGCAGAGTTGATGAGGGAGGATGGAGGGGTCGGCAGATGGCACCAGGAATTGCCAGTACATAGAAATAAATTGATTTTTGATCTGTATCTCACAACCTTAGTAGCTTTTTTTATAGATTACATTGAATTTTCTACATAGATGATCACATCATCTGCAAATTAATGCAATTTTACTTTTTCCTTTCAAAATAAAATGACAACCCAGACTTACCTGCGGGTGCATGTTAGACACCCCCTGAGGTTTCCCTGAAACACCTGGAAGAATGGGTCTCCACAAGGAGCTAGGTCTCCTGAGTGGAGTGGTGGATGCTCAGAGATAGCAAAATCCAGCTTGATGTCATCACAGGCTGGTGATGTCAAAGTTCTGATGATCACAGTCCCTCGCCTACTGGCTGATCACAAGGATTCATGACTTCAGAGCTGTGAAAATGTCTAAGGTGGAGCAGGATTTGGAGCCCAGAGAACTGGGCTCCTCTGTCTGGAAAAGATATTTAAATACTTAATAATCCACTTTATTAAAAATTAAACATTTCAATAAAAATTACAATGTAGGATTTTCAATGTTTAAAAATTTCAGATTCTGCAATCCTGCCCTTACAAACTGATCACTAGGCAATTATAAAATGCACAAAGATATAGATCAATCAACTGATAGATGATGGAAAATACCATCACAATGTTATTTGTACAAAAATAACTTGGAGATCATCTGAATATCCAACAAAAGCATGGAATGCCAAGCAGCCATTATATACGACTGTGCTGTGCAGATGTACCTTTATGATGTGTTTGATTTATATCCAAGTGGAATATGTTACAAAATGGTATTAGAGAATAATCCGATTTTGGTTTTTATAAGTGCATCTATATAGGAAAATGTCTGGAAGAAAAATATTTTAAAATATATATCTACCCATAAGTGGTGAGATCAGGAATAATGTGCAATTTATTTTCCTGATTGCCTTTTTTGTTTTATCTGCACTTTCTTGTTTTTCTATGGTTACAGTTATAACAACAACAATATAAACAACTACCATTTATTATGCACTCACTTTGTGCCAAACACTGTATCGAGGGCTTTATACATGTTTCCTTATCCAATCTTTACAACAACTCTGGGACAGGTACTACTGCTTTCTCAGGCAGGACTGTTTCCATTGAAAGCAACAGAATACCCCATTCAAACTGCTTTAAGCAAAGAATGATGACTAATTAGCTCATATCAATGGAAAACCATGATTGACTTCATGCAGGGACTCAAATTTGCCCACCGTACTGCAGTTTCTCCTGGCTCTTCCTCCTCTGGAGCAGCTCCATTCTCAGACAACTGATCCCTTCTGGGAGCGGGATGGCTCTGAAGCAGCTGCCCTCACATCCTCACAACTGCAAGGCCAGGGCCAAGGAGTGGTTCAGGCCAAAGTCCAGAGATTCGCTCTACTGGACTGGCTTGGGTCACATGACAACCTATGGACCAATCTCTATGGTCAGGTGATGGGATGCTCTGATTGGCTAATGGCTGGGTCACATGCCCCACTCATGGAGCCAGGGAATAAAGTCATGGTTCCAAGTGGGAGAGAATCAGTTCTCCCAAAGTAAAAACAAAATTTAATGGATGCTTGGTAGGGGAATAAAAAAGCTGTCCAAAGAATTATCATCTCCAATATCCTGATGAGGAAATAGGCGCTCAGAGATGGGAAATAGTTTGTTCAAAGTAAAATAGTAAGTAAGGGGACTGGGATTTGAACTCCCAAAGACCATAAATTTCTTTGCTACATGATATTGCCTCTTGTGATTACTAGTATAGTGTATTGATTAATTTAGGATCAAAATTAAATCATAAGCCCCTGTCAGTGGTTTGCGGTGCCTGGCTGCCTAAGGTGTGGGTGGGGTCAAGGCATGCCTGAGATGCCCCTGCCCGATGCCTCCAGCCCAGACCCATGGCCGCCATCCAGGTGCCACATGAGGCCTGGATTATCTTCCCATCAAGATGAGTTGCCAAGAGCAGCCCTGACACCAGTGAATACCAAATGCAGCTGAGAAGAAAAGGGAGGAAGCTCCAAACACACAAGTTGTAACAATAATAGCTGGTGTTTATTCACAGCTTATCATGTACCAGGCATTGTGCTATTGATTCCTCATGACCACCCAGGGAGGTGGGGACAGTTGCTGCCGTGTGTTACAAATGAAGGAACTGAAGCACGGAGAGGTGAAGTTCCTTGCCGAGGTCACACAGCCGTTTTGGGTAGAATAGAGCTTAGGGTGACGTCTGACTCCAGAGCCAGTTCGTCTCTGCTGCCAACAGGAAATTTACTGGTACCTGCAGAAATCAGAACTGTAGAAAGTGAATGTGCTGATAATATAACTCAGAGTATTAAAGAGGCCAAGGAAGGCTGATGCCTCAGGCTGACGTCTTCACAGCATTTCACTTGGCGTTTGCTGGGAAGGATTGAGCAATTGGGGCGAGGCACAGTGTGCAGCCTCAAAGCCTGTCAATATTCATCCCATTCTGATCTCAGCCTTCATCTTGAGGTTATAATTATTTTATATGGTAAAGATGTCATCACTAGCGAAAATAAATTCAATCTCTAAGTAGACACTTAGATTCATAAGGATGTTCAATTAGGAAAATGTTCATGATACATTGTTAGTAATTTTTTTTAATGCTAACTATAGTACTATATAGCACAGTCCAAAGGCTTTTTAAAAGGATATTCATACATAAAAAGATGAAAGGCATAAACAAAAAGACTATCTCTGGAGTCCAGTATTACGGATTATTTTCATTTTCTCATTTGTGCTTTTCCATACTTTCCAACTTTTCTATAATTAAATATATTATATTCATAATTTAAAAGTTATTAAATTTTTTTACAAAAGTTTCCTAGTCTAAGAGGCATAAGACTTCCATAACAACCTCAGGCTTTATTTTTCTTTTAACTTTATTTCTCTGTTTACTTATTTATTCATTCAACAAACATCCACTGATTTTGGCTGTGCCAGGCTCTCCCTCAGAGTGGATGCAGATTCTCTTGAGCTCTGCATGCTGTGGACAGACAGACAGACAGTCTTATACCCTAATATAAGTAACCTCGGACATAAGTAACCACATTAGATGTGAGCCCCGTGAAGACAGGACCCTGTTTGGGTCATCTCTGTATCTAGTACCTGAGGCAGAGTCTGAAAGAGATGCTCTGGAAATACTCATGGACGAGTGAGCGAAATAAGGGAGCCTGTAGTCCAAATCCCAGCTCACTGAGTCCCAGGTTCCTCTTTGACAAAACACAGGGATGATAATACCTACCCCATGGGGTTGTTTGAATGCTCAATTAACATTCAGAAAGTTCTTTAGACAACTCCTGGAAACAGTAGTAGACTCTCAACGAAGAGTAGAAATAATTTATTTCACACTGGGTAGATTATGATGGTGTACAAGATCCCAGGTCAGGCCTTCCTCTGCAGGCATCTGGGGCTTCTTCACTGGAAAGAAATTTGGTTTATAATTTGGAGAAGAGTGTGTCTATTATACTCCCATTTATCTAAGAAAAGTGGAGGCATTAAATTTTTAAATGGAAAGACAAGCCAAAAACTTGAAGCAGCAAAATTTACCTAAAGGTAGAAGAAGGGAACAGGGTGGAGGACAGAGAGACTACTCAGAATATTCCTTGCTTTGTTGACCTGAGCTGGGAACCAGGCAAATATTTAATATAATCATAAAATAATGCAAAATGTTTGAGAAAGAAATACCAAATATCAAAAGCAAAACAAGAAGGAAAAAAAGCTAACCTACATCAAGTTGGTGACATTGCCACGTGGAGAAGGGTTACTCCAAGTGACTGAAACACAGTAATTTTAACTGTCCCTCCCTAATAAGATATTTCCTAAAGGCAAAACAAAAAATAAATACATAAACTGCAAAAGAAAAAAAAATCAATAATCATACTGTTGGTGTGTTATGGTCTGAATGTTTGTTGAAACCTAATCTCCAATGTGGCATTAAAAGGTGGGGCCTTTGGGATGTGATCAGGTCATAAGGGCTCATGAATGGGATTAGGGGCCTCATACAAGAGGCCTGAGGGACCTTGTTCACCCCTGTGCCCTTCCACCATGTGGGGGCTCAGCTAGAAGATGCCGTTTTCGAAGCAGAGAGCAGCCCTCACCAGACACCAAACCTGCTGGCACCTGATCTTGGACTTCTCAGCCTCCAGAACTGAAAGCAATAAATTATTTTCATTTATAAATTACTCAATCCAAGGTATTTTGTTACAGCAGCCCAAATGGACTAAGGTATGGTGGTATTGGTATTCTCATCTGAGAATGTTGTATGTGTTAAGTGGGACTCAGCAAATGAGTGTATCTTTCACTGGGAGCTGAGAAGCAGGAACAGCTCATGAGAGAAAGTGTATACAGATGTAAGATGGATGAGACTAAGTAAAAACACTGTGGCCACGAATTTAAATTAGACATGTCAACATAAACTCATGATTTAAAAATAAGTTAATTAACACATTTTATTTGTTTGAGCAATTTTAGGTTTACAGGAAAATTGAGCAGAAAGTCAGAGTTCCCATATAGCCCTTCAGGCTCTCCCTACACCCAGTTTCCCCTATTGTTAACACCTTACATTAATCAGGTACACCTGTTAGAATTGATGAGCCAATATGGGCACATCATTATTAACTAAAATCCACAGTTTACATTAGGGTTTATTCTTGGTGTTGTACATTCTGTAGGTTTGGGCAAAGGTATAATGTCATGAATCCACCATTATAGCATCATACAGAATAGGTTCAGTGTCCTAAAAATATCCCTCCTTCCCCCAAACACCTGGCAACCACTGATCTTTTTACTGTTTCCATAGTTTTGCCTTTTCAAGAACGTCATAGATTTGGAATCATACAGCAGGTAGCCTTTTCGGATTGGCTTCTTTCACCTAGCAATATGCATTTAGGATTCCTCTGTGTCATTTCATGACTTGACAGCTCCTTTCTTCTTATTGCTGAGTAATATTCTGTTGTATGGATATACACAGTTTGTTTACCCATTCACCCACTGAAGAACTTCTTGGTTTGGGCAATCATGACTAATGACGTATTTTATCTTTTAAAAAATGAATTTCCTAGCTTTGTTCACTAAACATCCCCAGAAACAATGACCAGCTCAATAGTAATGAGCTTTGCTTAACCTAAATTACGGTCTCTTAACATTCTCACTCCAAGAAACCAGGGCTCCTTAGAGAAATGGCTGATTCCATGTCTGGGGGAGAAAATGCACAAGATGAGTCTGGAGGACCTTGCTATTTCAGAAGGCAGAAAAGCCACCAAAGCCTGCGGGGGTCAAAAGTCCTCACGAGCCACCTGAAGAGGTTCTCTCTGGCCAAATGGGATCATTTGAGACTCAATAAGAACTGCAGGGGATTGAAACACATCACATAAATTCCTATATTCATAATGATACTAAATAAAAACTAAAAAAACTCCTAGGATGTAGGATCCTAATCCATTTGAAAACTGTCAAATCAAGTCTTTGCATTGTTTGTACCGTAACATTGAGCAAGACTGTACCATACCCCGGAGTAATGAAAGAGTTAATGAAGAGAAGTTGCCCTTTTTCAAGTATTCCAGCTGAAAAGTGAAGAAGATAGAATTAGAATATCGTCATCTTGCAATCCCTAATGAAATAATGAATCTAGGCCGTGAACATCAGTGACTGCTAAATTCACAGAGAGATCTCAAGACATCGTGGTCCTCCCGGCAGAAGGACACACACCTCCTGTGAAATATTGTTGCCAAAAATCGAACCCGAATCTGATCAAGCCTCCAGATCTAATTACAAGCGATAAAGAGGACAGAGGAGCATGCTGAAGAACCCCGCAGGAATACAAGCAGCAAAACCCAGATCGGGTGAAACACTAGAGGACAAACAATGGTTTTCTTCAACAAATAAATGGCAAGGGCAGAGGGGTGTGGGGTGCAGAAGGAGGGAGGGGGAAGGGGAGAGAGAGAGAGAGAGAGACTGTCGATTAAAAGAGACTTAAGGGAGAGACAGAACTGTGTTTACTAGGAGTGGGAAAGGGGGAGGGGGAGGGGGGTCAGTGAGAAATTGGTTAATGGGCACGAAGGATGGTTAAGTATTGTAATGAGGAATAAGCTAATTATCCTGATTTAGCCATCGCATATTGTACACAAGTATTGATAGTCAACTTTGTACCCCACAAGTACGTTTAATCAATTATGTTTCAATAACAACGAAATTTTAAAATTTTAAAAATAAAAGAGGCTTAAGAAACATACACAAGGGCTGGCTGGTGAGCTCAGGTGGTTAGAGTGTGGTGCTGATAACACCAAGGTCCAGGGTTCGATGCACATACTGGCCAGCTGCCAAAACAAGAAAAAGAGAAAAGAAACATATATGGACTTTTTTATAAGATGTAAAAACTACTTACAAAACAATCAGGAAGTGTAAACTTTGACTAGATATGTTTGCTGATCCTGGAAGTGTGGTCATGCACACAGACAGGGATGGATACTGTTGCAAGTAAATCTTTTACAATCCACGTTATAACATAGTATAAAAGTGTGCAGATTATTAATTTGTACCTACAAAAACAATAAAAGTAACCTAGTAGCCTAATGTTCAGCAAATAGGTATTTGTGGCTTGGGATCATTTTAACACCATACATGAATTTGTAAATCAAACAACTTAGAGAGAAGTGGAGATTGGTGTTCTAGAAAATGATGCTGGATATCTCAAAAAGTGGCCTGGTAGTGACAAAGAACACAGATTCAAAAATGCAGGTGAAGCACAGGCAACAAAAGAAAAAATAGATAAATTGGACTTTGTTAAAATTTAAAACTTCTGTGCATTAAAGGACACAATTGACAGAGTGAAAAGGCAACCCATGGAATAGGAGAAAATTTGCAAATCACATATCTGATAATGGGTTAATATCCAGAATATATAAAGAATTCCTACAACTCAACAACAACAACAACAACAAAATAACCCAATTTTTAAAATGTGTCAAAGGCTTGGATAGATATTTCTCCAAAGAAGATATGCAAATATCCAATAAGCACAAACAATGCTCAGCATCGCTATTCATCAGGGAAATGCAAATCAAAACCACAATGAGATACCATCTCCCTTGGGTTGAATGTCCCCCCAAAACTTAATCCCCACTGTAACAGTCGAGAGTGGGAAATCCTATTAATGGAAAGGTGGAGGTTTGAAGAGGTAGGACTTAGATTGCAGGACCATGCCATAGCAAATGGATTAAAAATGGTGGTCACGGGTGTGGTTTGCAGGGCTTTAGCAGGAGAGTGAATGAGGTTAGTCTCTCTCTCAGCCCCACCGTTTTCATGATGTGATACTCTGCCATCACTGTCGCCACCACGAAGGCTCTCACCAGATGTGTTCCCTGGACTTTGGACTTCCTGGACTCAGAAAACTGTGAGCAATAAATTTCATTTTCTTGTAAATTACCCAGTTCCATGTATTTTGTTCTGAGCAACAGAAACACACTAATATACCACCTCACATCCACTAGGATGGCTTCTTTCAAAAAAAAACAGAGGACACGGAGAAATTGGAACCCTGTGCACTGTTGGTGGTCATGTAAAATGGTGCAGCTTCCTCAAAAAATTAAAAATAGAATTACCATATGATATAGCAATCTACTTCTGGGTATATACACAAAAAATTTGAAAGCAGAGACTTGAAGAAATAGCTTTACTCCCATGTTCACTGTGGCATTGCTCACGATAGCCAAGCCACGGAAGCAGCTCAAGTGTCCACCAGCAGAGAGAGTGTTATTCAGACTTAGAAAGAAAGGAAATCCTGACACATGCTGCCACACGGATGAACATGGACATTATGCTAAGCGAAATAAGCCAGTCACAAAAAGACAAACACTGTGTAATTCCACCTATATGAGGTACCTAAGAGTAGTCAAATTCACAGAGAGAGAAAGTAGAACGATGGTTGCCAGGGGCTGGGGTGGGCAGGGTAATGAGAGCTATTGTTTCACGGGGACAGTTTATTTTGCAAGATGAAAAGAGTTCTGGAGATGGACGGTGGTGACGGCTGTACAACAGTGTGAATGTACTTAATGTCACTGAACTGTATACATGAAAATGATTAAGATGGTAAATTTTATGTTATGCATATGTTACCACAATTTTTAAAATTAAAATAATGAAAAGAAAAATGCAGGTGATGGGTTTAAAGTTAAATTGTTTTAGAAACTGCAAGAAAAAGCAATATTTATGTATATTATCTCATTTTTAACCTCCCTGCCAGGTTACTGCTATCAACATCCAAAATTACAATCAAAATTGTGATTGTAATTTTGCAGGTAACACCCAACTCAAAAATTTAATATTTTAAATAGGCATTTGACAGTTTTATCATCTTGAATTTACATACTCAAATTGGCCAAAAACTAGGAAAATACAGGGGTGCTTTCCATCCCTTGTAGCACGTTTAGGGCACGTATGGAATCATCTCCCATCTCCACCATTGCCCCAGCTCAGCTCTCCTTAAACAGCCCTTTCCAGAAGCTTCTGCACAAACTGACCCCGAGCTCAGGGACCCAAGACCCCACAAAGCCTTCTCCCCTCCCCAACAGGGTGCTTCCTAAATGCAGAGAGCACGTAGTGTGTAAAAGGCTCATGTTTTTGTATTTTTCTGTTTTTTCTGCTTTTAAATTTAATTTTTTTAAGGCTAGTGTTTTTGTTGTGCTCCTTAACATCCTTTTATTTAAAAGGAATGAGCTGCTCAAAGAAATGGCTGAAAACAGATTTTTTAAATTGCTCCTGTACCCCAACACACTGAAAATGCTGTTTTCCTTCTGCACGGTCCCCTCGGGGCTGTCGCCTTCCAATTGCCCCCATGATGAGCCCCCTGCAGAGCCTCCACCCACAGGTGGCAGACACTGGCTTGAGGCCTTGAAGGTGAAATCCTGACAGTCGTCACCATTCACTGAGTGCTTATGATGGGACCGGGCCCCTGACTGCATCCTCTCACCCCCTTGTACTGTGTGAGACCATCACAGTGTCCCCAGGAGCCACCTCTATGGCTGCCATCGAGAATCTCCAGAGAGCAGCTTCTCCCTTACTACCCTCTCCCATCCCCGCTCCCAGGCCTGTGAGCTCTTCCTCCATCCCTAAGACCCTGCTGCCTTGGTTTCCCCAGACCACTCCACCCTCCCCTAGAATCTAGTCCAAGCCTCCATTTACATCTTCTCTAGCATGGCCTATGTCCAAGCTTTCTTCTCCCCATCCTTAGTGCTCCTGGGTGGAAGGGCAGGTGGTAGAGGGGGCCAAGGGAAAGGGTGACTGTTCAGTACAAGCAGTCAGACTTACACAGTGAGAAGTAGTTTCTTACCTTCAGTGTTCAGAGAGTCTGCATGGGAGAGGCACATCCCCAACCACCCAGCCAGCACAACAGGGACCATACTGTATTTCAAGGGCATGTCCCCTCCCCATCTTATCGATCCCCTTCCATTACCTTGACACTGAGGGGTGCCCCTGCCCCCTCACTCCTTCCTCACTGTTCCTGGGTTTCTCCTTGAGACTGCAAGGTGACAGAGGGCTGGATGAAGAGAAGACACGTAACCCCATCTCACCATGTAGGAGACACACAGGTTGCTGAGAACATATAACAGGGAGACCTCAGCGAGTCCAGGAGGTGAAGGAAGGCTTCTGGGAGGAGGTGACATTCACATTAAGATAGAAATGATCAATAGAAGTAAACTAGGAAAAGGGAGTGGTAAGTGAGCCTTCCAGGCAAAGGGAACAGCCCTTTCAAAGCACAGAGGCAGAAGAAAGTATGAGTGGCTTGAGAAGCTGCAACAGGTCAATATGCTTGGTGAGCACTATGGAGTGAAGGGGAGGGAGGCAGGGGTGAGGCCAGGGAGAGACTGTGGGGAGGATTCTAAACTGGGAGGCTTTTCCTGGGTTTGGAAAAGCCTGAATTACCAAGCTCTTCCAGGGAGAATAACTCTGCGGGGCAGATTGTGTAGGCTGGAGCGGAGGTGGAGGCCAGGATGCAGAGAGAAAATTTTCTGGCTTTTCTGCACACTGGGAACAGTTGCAGGGCTGTCTGGATCCTGCAGAGCTCAACAGCATGTCCAGCTCACCACTTTTCTGAGGATGCCCAGCACCCGCAGGTGACAGTGAGTGCCCAGAGTAAGGGCAGTGGCTACCATCCTGGTTCTGCCACTCAGTGAACTCGAACAAGTCACTTCCCTCCTGAGCCTCACTTTGCTCATCTGTACAATGGGTGTCAATGACAGCTACCTCACAGGCTTATTTTAGGACTCCATTAGATCACTGACATCAGAGGCTTCACAAAGAGCCTGGTATAGTAGGTCTTCAATAGAGGCTAGTTATTGTTATTACTGTTATTGTTGTTATTAATACTTGCAACCTGTCCCAACTCCTGTGCATTGCTTTGCCTGCTGGTTGCTGGTGGGTTGTTTCAGGGACAGACACTGCTGAGCCTCAGGGTTGTAATGCTGTACTTTTTTGCATATATCTTGCATTCAGAAGAGCCCCTCCTTCCACGGAGGGTCCAGTGGGGTTGCTTGGGGGACACATTCCAGAAAGAATAACTCTTGTGTAACATGAAACCTTGAATCTGGAAACACAACCTCTATGGGAAATTGGAGGATAAGGTCTGTTCTGTGGACCGCCCAACCTCATTCCATACAAAAGGGATATTGAAACCCAAAGGCCTCGTCACTTGGCCTCTTGCCTATGGTCTCACCCCTCACTGCAGCCAGAGAGATCTTCCTAAAAAAACAAACTTGACTGTGGCATTGCCCTATTTAAACCCTCCCATGGTTTCCTACTACCCTCGGGTTCAAGTCCACACTCCTCCTCATGACCTGTGGTGCTCTGTTGCAGACTCCTGCCCGTACCTGCAGCCACAGCAGAGCCTTGCTCCTATCCAGCCACACAGGCTTCAATGGATTAAGTTCCTTCCTGCCTCAGGACCTTTGCACATCCAGTGAACTTCCTGCCCCCTCTAACAGGCCACTGACAATTCTTCCAAACTCAAAAGCGCACAGACCTTGCTAAACCTCTAAATAGTAATGGAAAGTAGTAATATCATCCCCACTTTCCAGATGAGGAAACCGAGGCCATGAGAACCACCAGGTGGCTCCTGCAACTAAGCCTCAAGCAAGGCCAGCAGGACTCCAGAATCTATGAGCGCCCACAAGGAAGCCCCTGGCCACACTTCCATCACAACGGGAGGGTGGAGGTGGCTCAGATAAGAGGGCCAAGCCAAGGAGAGGAATGGGACCATGTAGCACGGAGCAAAGGCACAGAAGTCAGCCACAATGCTTTCAAACCCCAGCTCAGTCTCTCACACACTGTCATTTAAGGCAAGACACCTGACCTCTCTGAGCTTCAGTTTTCACATCTGGAAAGTGGGGCTAAGTAATAACGCCTACCTCACAGGCACATTGTGAGTATTCAGGGGTGACACGTGGGAAGCACCTGGCATGTGGTGGATGCTCAGTGAATGGCATGATGCTGTCCTCCCTTGACACATCTGGGGAGGCTGCACTAGTCCAGACCAGACCAGCCCAGACTAGGCTTGCAGTACCCGAGGTTGGGCAGCCAAGGCCTGGGAACCATCCCTGCCCTGTTTTCTGTTTGGGGTTTTGTGTTTCCCAGCGTTTCCTTTGGAAAAAGTCCAGCTTCCTCCCTGCTGGAAGGAGGTAGGAGGGATTGTTCACGCCTAGGCCTGGATGCCCAGGGGAGCTGTGTTGGGAGGTGACAAGAGCCCGGGGTTTGGATTCAGGCCAATTGGTTCGAATCCAGGATCTGACCCTTACACGCTGTGTGACCCCAGGCAAGTGGCTCTCCTCTCGGTGGTGCTGATTTCCTCACCTGTTAAAAGGTATCAAGATCTCCACCTTAGAGGGTACGGGATGCAGATGGAGGGATGGGAATGAGAGAAGATTCTAGATGTACTTCCCCAGTGTACATACAAAGTGATACCTTTGGGGAAGGATTAAAGATCAAGGGAGAAGCCATAGGTTTACAGCAGGAGTTACCAACACAAATGCCCCCTGGCAAACTGAAAAGGGTGGTGTCCTGCCTGGGGTGCAGGTGGGAGGGGTGAATTGGGGGGAAGGGGTTACAATTCAGCTCCAGATTATCAGTGCCCTGCTGGGATGAGGGTCCAAAATTATCAGACCTCTGCTTATTCAGGAGAAAAATTCAGCTTTCCATGCAAAATCACCTGATCAAAGTATGGCCAGGAGTATATACTATATGATTCTTATTTAGAATTCAAAAACAAGCAAAACTCATGTGTAGTAATAGAAACCAAGACAGTGGTTTCCTTGGAAAAGCAGGTGGGTAGTGCCTAGGAAGGGCATGAGGAGGGATTCTGGGAAGCCGGAAACATTCTTTCTCTTAAGCTGGATGTTGGTGGCATGGGCATGTCCCCTTTGTAATATTATGCTCTGTGCACTTTCCTATATATATATTTACTTCCATAAAAATGCTAGAATAATTTTAAAACAAATAAATCAAGTCTGCAGTGCTGGGAGGAGAGACAGCCAGCATGGGCCAAACCGATCACACCTGCAGGCTGCTTCCTGACTCCAGGCCACCAGTGGGAGACCCAAGCCAGGGGCATGGTGGACTGGCTCCTCGCCCTTAGGGAGCAGGTTAGATGGGCAGCACCCGCTTCCCGAGCCACACAGGGGAACGCCCACCCTGCCCCGCCCTGCTGCTTATAGGGAGAGGGCTGTACAGCCACACCTCTGTTCACTCTGCCTCTCAGCCACACCTGCTGAGGTCATGTTCTAGAGAAACAGCATACTCTGCCACTTAAATGATAAAGCGAGCCTCCAAACTCACCCTTATTTATTATTCATTTTACTTCACCAAGAATAGGAATACTTCACCAGAGGACAGGAATCAAAAAACAGGTTGAGCTCTGTTTCCAAAAAGCCTTCCTAGAATCTGGATTTTGCCAAGCCCACCTCCCAGCCCTGAGCACCCCCACATGGCAGACCCGAAGGCTGCAAACTCAGCTGGCATGATCCTGAGTGCCCACCAGCCACATCAGAGGGATGGTGGCCAGCGGTGGGACTGCCCCAGCTCTACCCCTCTGCCTGGTTTGGAGGTCGTTGTCTTTTTCTTTTCACTGTCACTCTTTTCTTTTCTGAGGTCAACAGAAGATGCACACACCTTCTACATAAAGCGGCACTAGCCAAAACAAATGCACATCAGATGCATTTATTTGCACAGACACTCATAAAAACTTTACTAGACACCAAATAATTACAGGAAGGGGCGAACCTCCAACTCCACCGAGCCGCAGCATTTTGAAGTGGATTTAAGATAAAGATCAAATAGGTCCCAGCATCACGCCAGCCCTTTCCCCAGCCATGGGCCCTTGGGGTGGAGACCAATGAACTTTCTGGCTTTTGTGAATTTGTGTCCAATTCATATAAAATGTCTTTCTGCCAAGTTATCCTTAGTGTCCTAATGGGGCTTTTATGGCTCCAAATACAGTCCTTGGCCTTCTCTTTGTTCTGGCTCCAGTCCTCAGTCGGGGAAGCCTCTGGTTCTAGATTGGCTGCCGAAATAACCCAGCCCATTCATTTGGCAAGAAACCCAAAGATTCTTGAGGAAAGTGCCTTTTAAAAAATAAATATAAATGACACCTTGAGAATCCCACGTGGCTGATTTCAGTCCAGTGGGCTGAAGCCCCTAATTCTGTTGCCTCGCAGGGGTCCAACTTTAAGCAGCTGCCCTCAGCCCCAGGTTCTAGAGCAGGGTGAGTGGAGAAGGCTGAGCTGTCTGTGTTGGGTGTCTGGGCACTGCCTGTGGGGTCTCCTGTGCCCAGCCCACAGCAGCCTGGGTCTGAGTTCTGCCTGCCCTGAAGCAAGGTACAAGGCTGAGCTCAGGACCTGGATGGAGGAGGAGGAGGCAGCTGTGATTTCGCCAAGTCCTGGTAGCAGGGTGCCCCCCCCCATCCAAGTATTCACCAAATATTTATAGAGGCCTACTATGTGCTGGGCACTGTGGTGAGCATTTACATTTCATCCTCTCAACGACCATTTGGGATAGATGCTCTTATCATGCTCATTTTACAGATGAGGAAGCTGAGGTCCAGAGAGGGGTCAGGAATTTCCTGAGGTCCCACAATCAGATCTTGAACCAGACCTGGGTGACTCCCTGAGACCTGCTCTTGATCACTCCTAGCCATTGCCTGGCTAGTGGGAGACCTCAGCCCTGGGCTACCCAGCCAGGGCACTATCCCGCTCGGAGCTCCAGTCCTGAGGGCTGCCAACAGCCTTTGGTTCTTAGGGAGCCCGATCTCCTGACCCACTGTAGAGAAATCCCATGACTAACGACCCAGACCTTGTGCTGAAAAGTCATCGGTCTGTGGCCAGAGATCCCACCGGCTAGTTGAGTGGGGGAGGGGCTGCAGGGAGGACAGGAGGGACTTTGCTGGGGCTGAATGGTCTCTCCCACATTGGGCATTAGCACACAGTCTCAAAGCTCCACACTGCCTTGCCAGCAAATTCCTGTCCCCCTGCCACCCCTCTCCCATCAGTCTGGAAGACCCCAGATTGGAGAGTGAGAATCAGCTTCCAGGCCAGAAAGCCCCCAGCTGGGACCTCTCCCAGTCACTCCTCTCTGTTGGGTCCCTGCCTGGGCTCAGGGTAGCTGTGAGCTCTCCTACCCCCACAGGAAGACCACAGACACTTTCTACTGGACTATGGGAAGGTGACCACGTTACTTTATGATTATCACACATCCACCTCTGACCCTCTCACCCACGTATCCAAGGGTCAAGCCCGGCTGGAGCTCAGGGAGGGGAGCGCCGTCACCGCTGGCTGGGGAATTCCCAGCTCTCGACCTCTGCTGCGTCTCTGGGCGTCCCCACTCCGCTTCTGGAGTCTGTGTGGTTCTCCCAGGACCCCGGACCCTAGGCCGCGTCCCGGGAATAGCGACCCTCAATGAGGGCCACGGCTTGGGCCGGCTCAGGTCCGGGCTGGCCGCCTCTTGCCGATCTGAGGCTCGGCGGGACGAGTGGTGCTTGCTGGGCGCTCTGGCGTCCCCGGCTCTGGAGCAGACCGGACTGGCCGATCCTCGCGGCTCCTTGTCGGCGCCTTCCCGCTCCGCGGCACCCGGCCAGGCTGCGCCCTCTGCTCCTTTCCTGCCCACATCTGCGCCCCCAGCTGGGATGTAAACTCGGAGGGATCCCGCGGCTCCGGAGCACAAAACGGGCTGGGACCGCCCGGGCGGGATGGTCAGGGCTCCACGCGGGGCTCGGCGGCTCGCAGGGCCGTGCTCGTGGGAGGCGGGAGGCGCAGGGGAGGGCGTGCAAAGCCTTGAGAAGAGAAGCAAGGAGGGTTAAGGCGGGGCTCAGTGGAGACCGGGCGTCCGCAGCGTTGGGAGAAGCCGACTTCTCGGCCCCAGAGCTGCCTTTTCCACTCCTGCTTCTGCCGAGTGATTCCGAGCCGCCAACCGAGTCTTTTCTCAGGTGGAGAAAATCCGAAGCTGTTCCTGCCGCTCCAGTCCGAGTCAGACGGCAGCCCGGACGGACGGGCCGGCGCGCGGGCGTCACGGTCGAGGGCGCCCGGGGGAGTCGGCGGGTGCCTGACCGCACCCGACTGAGGTCGGGCCGAGCAAGGTGCCGCTCGCCGCCTAAGGGTGGTAGCCGGCTCTGGGCCTGGACTCTCGTTCTCCCGTCCGGTCGGCCCCTTCTTCAGCAGGAACAGCGGTCGGGAGGCGCAGGAGCTCCGATTGTGCTTGGGACAGACACGGGGCCTCTGCGCGTCTGTGTGCGAAGGACCCGGGACGACGACCGATCCAGCTGGGGGAACGGGGGGACCTGGGGAAGCAGGCACAAAGGGCAATGAACAGGGCCGGGGGCGGGGACGGGAGGGTCGGACAAACGGACAGTGAGCAGGGAAGACGTGGAGAGGGCAGCGTGGTTATAGACTGAGCAGCCCCACCCAAGACCGGAGAAGGCAGCCAGGCTCTGGAGTCCACCGATCGAGAGCCCCAGCCCAGGAGCGGGCCCTGCACCTCGGCAGCCCGCCCTATGTCGGCCCTCGTGGCTGTGACACGGGAAGGGGCTCTGGGAGAAGTGCCAAGAATCTGAGCGCCCCAGGACAGACCAGCCGCCCTACCGAACGGGGGCTGGCGACACGTCCTCCTGCGCTGAGACCCGGCCTTCGGGTGGCCCCGGGAATGCCACCTGGGCACGGCCAGCGGCCCCGACTCGGCCTGGGACACCATCACGAGGGTCAGAGAAGCCTCGGAGGTCGAGCCACAGGGCCCCCATTCAGCCGAGGAGGGAAAGGAGAGGAACAGAGGGGAAGAGGCCGGGCACAGGGAAGGTGGGGAGTGGTTAACAGGGTGCGGGGATGTATGGGGGGCAGATGGAACGCTGAGGCGGGAATTGGGGGTCCGGGGTGGGTCTTCAGGGCCTGTGACTGGAGAGGATTCCCATGTGCGCCCTGAAGGAGAGGGCGAGGGTCTGGGCCTGGAAAGGGGACTCTCACCTACCGGCAGTCGCCCAGCAGCGGTTGCAGAGACGCACCGCAGCCAGCAGAGGGCAGAACACGCCCGGTCCGTCCGCCGGCCCCGCGCCCGGCTCTGCGCCTCCCGGCTCCGCACGCAGGAGCCATGCCCGCCCGGCTTCTCCCGGCAGCGGCCGCGCCCCCGCCGAACATACCCGGAGAAGGCGGCCCAGGCCCAGGCCCAACCTCTGGGGTCAAGGCCTAAGGTTTCCAGGCTGAGAGAAGACAGGGAACCAAGGGCATGTGAGAGAAACTCCGCACCCACTCAGCCACCCTCCCGGATACAGACACACAAAGGCGCCCAAAATGCAAGGAGACACAAAGCCACACACACACACACACACACACACACGACCTCTGGGAGACACGCGAGCACACAGAATCATTCGGAAACTCGGAGACAGTCACAGACACAAAGGTGACACGATGATACACATACACATTAAAGGATTCCAGACGCAATGCAGAGGCTGAAACACACAAAGACGAAGGCACCCGCACAAGTGGCACAGACACGCAGGAATATACACAAAGACGTACAAAACCACACAAGGCACAGAGGCACGGAAGGACCCGCACATGCACGCACACGGATGCACGGGAGTCAGACACAGGCTCACAGACACACACTCGGAGCCCAGAAAGTCGCAGGAACACACAAGTGTTTTGTGTGCAGAGACGCGGGGGCACATACACGAGAGCCTCAGAGGCGGGGGCGCCGACACGCTCGGACACACACAGATACCCACCGACACGCACGCAGGTACTGGGGTGGGGCGGGAGCTTCTAATCCTCCACAAAGCCGGGCCCCTCCGCGGGGCCCCGCGGCACAGGGGGCCACTTCTGACCAAGCCTCCCACAGGCTCCAAATCCGATCCGCCCTCTCGCCTCCAGCGGGGTCAGGGGACCCGCCCCCCATGCCCTCCGCCCCCGCCCCGCTCCGCGCCGCTGCTCC
>NW_007726850.1:257736-259165 GCF_000696425.1 Galeopterus variegatus
GGGGCGCGGGTGCCAGGCCCGGGGGGGTTCCAGGCCCGGCGAGCGCCGCAGTCGGCCCCTCGACCTCGCCGGCCTTTCGCTTCCCTGTGCCGAGGCCCACTTCGCCCAGTCTGGCCGGGGCACTGTCCCTCACCGGCGCGGCCTACCGAACCCTGGCCGGGTCCCCCGGCCGCCGAAGGACGCCTGTCCCAGCCACCAACCCGATTTCCCTCGAGCGGCCGAACACCCGTCGTCCCGGGCCTTCAGCCCCAGACCCGCTTCCCGCGCCCCTCACCCCAAACCCTGCGAGGCCCAGCTCCCGCCCGTCACCACCGCCCCTGCCCCGGGACCCCTGTCCCAGCCCTAACTGTCCTCGAAATTCTCCGTCGCCTGAACCCGGACCTGACACTCCCCGCCTGCCCAGTGTCCCCCGTTGTCGACCCCGGGCCCCCGTCTCTGCCCGGCCTGGAGCTTCCCCCGACCCCTCACCCAAGCCGGGGGCAAGTCCGGGGCCAGCGGTCCTCCCCTCTGCCCNCGAGCAGCCCGGGCGGCGGGCTCCGCGACGCGCCCCGCGTCCCATGGATATAGCAACAGGTCCCGAGTCGCTGGAGAGGTGCTTCCCTCGCGGGCAGACGGACTGCGCCAAGATGCTGGACGGCATCAAGATGGAGGAGCACGCCCTGCGCCCAGGGCCCGCCACCCTGGGGGTGCTGTTGGGTGAGTGCGGGGTCGAAACGCCCAAGTGGGCATGGGCAGTGGACAGGGCCGTCGTCCCGCGGTGGACACAGGCATCAAGGCCAACGGATAAAGGAAATGGGTTTGCAGGACATGGGGGGGACGTGGGGGGCACAGAGGCAGGACTCCGGAGTGATCACCAGAGGGGCCACAAGCACGCTTAGACGGGCATCCTGAGGGGACAGAGGTGTGCAGAGCCATCACCCAGGAGGAGAGAGGACAGGACAGCTCCAGCCGTCACTCACCATGCTCACCGGGCTTAGGATGTAGAGCTGCCACTCCGGGCGGGGGCAGGAGGCGGGTGGCAGGGGTGAGGGGAGACCCAAGTAGTCACCTTGACGAGCTTGGGAGAGGTGCCAAGTTACCTGGGAAGGGGGAGCGTCTAAGAGAAAAATGTCCCCACGGGCCAACCAAACCACGGGTTTGGGGGAGATTGGGGACAGAAGAGCACGGATGCCACCGTGGGGCGTGTCAGCCAGCGAGTGCCCCAGCCTCACCTCGCCTGTCTCGGTCCCTGCCGGCTACCCCGCGCCGTGCTCGTTCTCGTTTGTATTAACTGCAAGCGCTGACTCTCCGGAGCAGGGGAAAGCGCAGCGCCGAGCCACGGCTCTGGGCCCGCGGCCTCTCCGCGCCGGAGTCCGCGGACTGGGACGAACTAGCTGGGGCTGCCCGGCCCTGGCGCGACGGCCGGGGGAGCGCAGGCCGCGGGCGGCGT
>NW_007726850.1:260165-263551 GCF_000696425.1 Galeopterus variegatus
TCCCGAGCGCGGCCGGCCCCCTGCCGCCGGCTCTGCGCGCCGCTGGGCCCGGCAGCTCCGAGGGCTCCGCGGGCTGCGCGTCTCGGGGCTGGGACAAACCATCCCAGCCCGGCTGGCACTGGTGGGGTGGCCGAGAGCTCCGGACGGCCCCAGGTGGCCCTCCGCTGGCCCGGAAACCTGCTCTGGGCCGCCGAGTTGGGGTACATGACAAGGCTCTGGGCCGACTGGGGGATACGATACTTGAGTCCTGGAATCGGGCCTGTCCCCACCGAGGCCTGAATTGGGAACGAGAAATTGATTGGCAAAGGAAAGCGGTGCTTTAGGGAGCCAGACCTAGCGGTGTGCTTCCCCAGCCCAAGGGCCGGGTGTGTGGGGATTTGAGATTCCTGCAGCAAGGCGGTTGGAGGACTGGGGCACTGAACTGCCTGAGCAGGCAGGAAGGCCCCCTCTAGCCAGGCTCCTTGCCGCACTTTTAGTCCCTGGTGGAAAGAAAAGGGTGTCCATCTCCTCAAACCGTTCCACGCGGGAATTTTACACTTATAATTTTCCTTGGCTAGAGAAGCAATCTAGGAAGAGGACCTCAAGAGGTGGCAAGCTGCAATCTGGGACTCACAGTGGAGGTGACCAATTCAGCCCTCCCCAGAAGACCTCCCTTCTTGCAGTGCATGTTAGGGTGGGGGTGGCCCGCTCTGCCCTGGTATAATCCAGACCTCAGGGCTGAGGCCAGAGACCGCAGTTGAGCCCTACCTGCTGACTTTTGTTTTTAACTGAGACTAAGGATTTGTATGGCAAGGAGCCAAGACAGGTAAGAATAGATTCAGGGTTTTTCTTCTGACCTGCTGGGTTTTGTGCCTGACAATGGAGTTGGGAGTGAGGCAGTGAGGAGTAACGGCCAAAAGAAAGAGGTGTGGGGATCCCTCAGCAGCATTGCTGAGACAAGTGGGTGCCTGTGAGAACTTTTTAGTTACACTCACAAAACCACCTAGGACGCAACTGCAGGATAGGTAGGCTGCTCAGGCAGTTTGAGGCATAGAGAGGGCTGTGTGTGCCCAAGTCTCTTGGGAAAGGCTGATCTGCCAGTGCTGTCTCCATGCTCTATCCAGGGATTGTCCCCAAATTCAGAGCCTGATGGGAAGTGGAACAGCCCAACTGTTTGGCTGCAGCCTGGAAATAGTGGGGCTGCAGGCCAGAGTCCTAGAGAGGGCATCAGGTTCTACCCTAAAAGGCTCTGGCAGTGTCCACCTGGTCTGGGGGCCTAGCAGGAGTGCTTTTGGGGACTTGCTCTTTCTGCTGGCTGGAGGCTCTGCGGGCAGAAATTGGGATCACTTCAATGGGTCAACTCTTTTCCTGGTCCCAGTGTGCAGCCAAGGCCTTCCCCTCTGTATGGAACACCCCAGATTCAGGGAAACTGCTTTTGGCTGGGTGTGTGCTGCACACTGGACTGATAGGATTCTAGTTCTAGGAGAGGGAAAGGCTGCCAGTCTGTTTGGCCACTGCTGGGCATAGAGCAGCACAAATATAATGGGGAAAGTAGTTTGGGGTAGAGGTGGTTGGGGGCTTTGGGCCGGCAGCCCAGTAAGCACCTCCGTGGGATGCACCAGCATCCAACCGTTGCGCCCTGCACGCCTGGCCCTGCTCTGCTTGCCGAACCACGAGCTCAGCTCTGGTGGTTCCACTTACCACCCAGCTCAGTCACCGGCCTCAGTAACTCCACACGTGGAGGCAGAAGGCGGGAGAGAAATGTGCCTCCAAATCACTTGTGTGGGTTTAAAAAAAAAATTTTTTTTTAGCATATTGGAAAATCTCTTTCTAGCCTGGTGTACGTATTTACCTCCCTGTAATCATTTATGGAGCTCTCTTTAAAAGGAAAGAATATTCCCTGGTTTTTCAGGCACAGAACTATAAACCCTAAAGTCACAGAATTTGAGCTGGATGTTGCCTTAGAGATGAGCGGCTAACCCCCTCTTTTTACAAAACAATTAAACCTTAAGCATTTGTTACTATTTTGTCCAAAGAATATTTGTTTTTAAAAAGAAAACAAAAATTCACCTAAGAGCCTGCTTCTTTAGTGCCATTGGCTGTGGGAATGAATTTCAGCGCAGTTTGATTCTCAGGTCCCTGAGTCCGGAGTCTGGGTCCTGCGGGGCTGAAGCCTGGGGGGCAAGGTGGGAGAGACATTATTGTGCTCACAGTGCCCTCCTCCTCTCTGGTCCCCTCTTTCTTCCAGTAACGCCAATTAGGTATCCTCACTAGACGGGCCTGCCGGGTGTGCTGGGGGCGGGGTGGTGGGGTGGTTGTTATCAAGACAATCCTGGGGACAAATACCAGGCGGGACTCGCATCAGCTTCTGGCAGGGAAGCCAGCACAGGGAGGCAGGCAGGAGATCGCTGGGAAGCTATGTTCTTTACACAATAAAAATATTTTTTGTTCACAATTTCTTTTTTTCTTTGAGACTCGCAGATGCATATTTATTTCATCTGTGCGTAAATGCTTTTCAGAGGAGAATCCAGGCAAGTGGGCGCAGAAACGTGCCTTCTCGATTTTGTCTAGTCCGTATGTCAGCGGGATTGGGAAATTAGCAACCTTCCCCCACCATAACTTTTGAAAAATTGTGTCCTCACCCACCGAGGAGCTGCAGGGCTCGGTCCTTAGAAAGAGGTGGCCTTTTGTAGTAAGTGTCTCTTCCTCCTTTCGATTTGTCCTCAAAGATCCCGGGCACCCAGAGGAGCAAAGTTATTTTACGCACCACGGGGGTGATGAATTGAGGCTCGGGCACATTTAGTCGCATTTGATCCTCCCCGTAAGTCCTAGAAGAGCAACGCGGGGCGCGGGCCTCGGAGTTCGGGCATGTTCACTCGTAACTGGAAAAGTCTCCTTTTTCTCTGTACGTGTTTGGGGGGAGCTCCTCCTAAAAAACGGGGGGAAAAGCAGCCTCAGCTCCTTTTCGGATAGAAGCCCGGGTTAGGAACCGGGAGGCAGCGCGGCCTCCGCAAAGTCACCAGCGCCTGTCTCCGTCCTCGCCCGGAGCACACACTCGTCTGAGAAAAAGTGACAGCACCCCCACCCCCACCTATTTTCGCGGCGGCTGGGCCAAGGAGAATTATGTAACCCTCTTTTCTCGCCGTCTGTCGCTTGTCTGGAAAAGGTTTCTATCCTGAGGAGGTGGCGGATTCCTGGAGGAGGCTCCGGGACGGGGGAAGGTCGGTGGGAGAGTCCAAAAATCTGTCGCAACATGGAGTCTAATGGCTTGTACTGCGGCTCCCAGGTCTGGCGACCCCGAGCCTCGCTGGGGTGCGAGCGGGAGCCTTGGTGCGCGGCAAGACGCGGGGCTGCTGCCCGGCCGCGCTGCCACCTCGGCGGCCCAGGCTCGCGGGCCCTTCCGCCAG
>NW_007726850.1:264029-318789 GCF_000696425.1 Galeopterus variegatus
GGGGGGCCCCCCCCCCCCCCCAGCACCGGCGGCGAGCGGGTGTGGCGCACGGGGAAAACGAAGTCAGGCTCCGGCCTTTTCTGGCTGCTGCTTCTCCCAGCTTGGAAGGCCTCCGGTAGGCCTTACTGCAGGGTGCCACTTACCAGCAGCACTCCCTTCCCAGTGGGTACCCCAGTCAGCATGGCTCCCCATCGGACTAATTCAGGGCTGCAGACATTCCTGCCCTCCGCCTGGGGTAGGGAGCCTGTCCTGGAAACGGGTCTACGTGGGAGGAGGAGCCAGGACTTTGCATTACCAAAAAAGCCTCCCAGGTGCTCTCCCTTGAAGCTGAGGGCTGAAGGGTTCACTCTGCCAGCCTAAGTCTGGGGACCCTCTGGCCCCTCGGAGGGCATCTTTCCATTTAACCCCAGCACCTTGGCTGCAGGCAAGAGGGTAAGCTGAGGCCCTCCTGACACTGCAGTCATCTGCTGCTGAAGGGAGGCATTATTCACAGCAACTCCTGCTCACTCTGTATTCCCCAGGCCCTGGGCTGCTGTGGCCTTACTTGTTTGTGGGGTTTTTTTTCCTCAAGTGGGGGAAGCAGGGGGTGAGGATCTCCATTATACTCTGGGGGGTGTGATTGGCGA
The DNA here is from genome assembly GCF_000696425.1 of Galeopterus variegatus. Lineage (NCBI taxonomy): Eukaryota > Metazoa > Chordata > Mammalia > Dermoptera > Cynocephalidae > Galeopterus > Galeopterus variegatus. Next base: position 264,656 of record NW_007726850.1, read on the forward strand.
CTCTCAGCTTCCTCCTGCCCTAAAGCCCTGTCCATTGAAGACAGGCTTAGGGACAACACAGCCCTGGCACCTACCTGATCCTCTTCTGTAAAATGGGGACCTACCCACCTGTGTAAAAGTATTCTTATAAGGTGCCCCAAAGGACCTGGCATCTTGCTTAGCACGTTTACTAATACTCTGGGAATTATTGTTGTTACTATTTTGTTACTATTCTCACCATCCACAGGGCAGGGAATACCTTGTCTCCAAGGACACAAACCAGATTGTGGACAGACAGGGTCGATGCCCAAGGTGCAGCTGGCATGCTGGGCTTGCCGTGAGCCTCTCTGTGCAGGGAGGATGAGGGGTATTCCTGGGGAGGCCATTCCCTTTGCCTGAGTAGGACACTGTGAGGGTCTGCCTCCCTCCACCATGAAAATAGCTTTAGACTCTGAGTCAGACCTGGATTCAGCTCCCAGCCCCAGCACTCAGCAGCTGTGTAATCACAACTAGGTGGCTGCGCATCTCTGGGCCCCAGATTCCCCATCAACAAACTGGGACTGATGATATCACTTCACAGGGTGATCGTGAGGCTTACAAAGGGCATCTGGTGGAGCCGCGGTAAAAGTTCCATTCTTCAGGGGATCAATTATACTCTCCTGCACCTCAAAAGAGCTGGAAAATTCACTCACTGATTGTGAGTGAGCACAAATACCAACTGTGCATCCTCAGGAAGGGCAGGCAGCAGGGGCACTGGCACGCCGGTCTCTTTCTCCTTGGGGACAGTGGAGGTTTGTCCAGAGCAATGATGTTTCCACTTGGGAACAATCAGCATCTCCAGCATCTGCATATAGCTTGGAAAAGCACACTCAATGATATAACTTCATATTTGAAGAACTTTTCATGCTTATTGTTTTTGTCACTGAAACAACAGAAAATAAAGCTCAAACAACATCTCTAAAGCTGGTAGTGAGATTTGGAAGAGGGGGTGTGTGGGGGAGCGATTCAGAAGGAAAATGAGGTTTAAAAGGTCGAGAAACACCATTCCAGGAGGTCGGAGGACCCTCCAGCCCAGGCTCTGTGGCCTTATGAGGTTTCCACCCATGATGAGTGGCAGTGCTTCCCCAAGGAGCCCTCTCCAGTGGCTGTGGAGTTTTTTAAAAAGAAAGAAAAGGAAGGAAAAAAAAGAAACAAACCCAGTCCTACTTTGGCATCAGTTAGGCTGAAGCCTGGAGGATACCCTCAACGACATGAGTTATAACTTCCAATTTGTCGGACACCACAATCAGGCCTCAGCTTGGGGGAGGGAGGAAGGGAGGGATGGTCCGCTCATCCAAGGAGCAGCGTGTGAGCTGTCAATCAGTTGGGGGAGCCGTAGGACCCAAGGCCCTTGACTCTCTGGCTGACCCAGGCGGAAGTTTCTCCCGCCCTCTACAACCCCCAGATTCTGTGCTGATGGCAGCAAAGAGCAAAACCAAAATTATACATATTTATTGCCACTGCAGTCAGAAGTGGGGAGGTGGTGGTAGTGAGCAGGGGTTCAGGCTGAAAACCATATTTGAAAAAGTTGATTCACGAAGGCAGAGGAAGCAAAGTGGCAGACGTTTGCCATTTCATCGACTGGCTGGTGTTCTCCATTCATGTCATAAATGTCTCCTGTCATTTGATGCCAAAAGCAACATGATTTGGTTCCCCGGTGGCCTATAGGGTTTTTCTCTCTCTCTTTCTCTCTCTTTGCAGTAAATGTTTATTTGTTAATAATATACTTTAAGCAGCCTAGCCTTGACCTCAAGTCTCCTGAAGCATCCATCTTCTCTCAGAAAAATGTTTCAAAGTTTGTGTAATTTTGGGGGGAAGGTGTAACTGACGGGGCAGTGAAGGGCCTGTGTTTGCTTTAACTACTGCTGCGGCGTGGAGTGGTGGGGTATAAGGGGCCACTGTGCTCAGAATGGCAACTTTCTTGGGTTTCAGGCTGGCTGACAGCACTTCCTCACTGCCCTTTACCTTTGCTTCGCCTGATCAGTACAAATAAATGTCTGCGTGGGCCCTTCCTTCATTATCCCCTGGGCAGTATTGTATCCATTTCTGTCCCGCTTCTTGAGTGGCAGCCGGTGGACCTGCCCTGTTGACCTGGGGCCCTGAAGCAGGGCCAGGGGGGCTGGGGGTGTGTGTGGGCACATTGCTTTGTCTCAATGGGGAGACCAGTTGGGATGGGCCCTGGATGAGTATACCAGCTGACTGAGGGCAGAGCACCTGGCTGGCCTAGCGCTTGATGAATTGGGGAGAAGCGTTGCCGAGCGAAAAACCCGGTTCCTGGAATCTGGTTCCATAAGAAATAAAGAGGTTTGCTTGCTGGGCAGCCAGTGCTGAGAGAGGCTTCCCCGGAAATTTCAGGGAGGTTGCCAGCTGGGGAGGGTTCTGAGGGCTGCCCAGTGCAACAGAGATGCCCACCAGGGCTGGCAGGAGTGAGGAAGCCACCGAGCTGCTGGGTAGATGAAGAAAGATGAGCTGAGCATGCTGGGACACAGGGGGTCCCTCCCCCAGGGTGACTCTCTCAGGTGCCTCAGCAGTGATAACGGGAGAGGAGGAGCAGTGCCGGGTTGGGACAAGTTTCCGTGTGACTGCTCTTCTTCCTTCTCATGCCTCCCGCTTTCTGAGGGGTCTCAGTGACTCTTGTCATGTGACTCTTACATTGCTATAGTTACTGGCTGTCAGGGTGTGGGTGCGCTAGCTCAAGCCTAAGCTGCTCAAGCCTTTGGAGATGGAGAGGACTGAGGTGCTCTGGGGTGACCTCCTCCAAATGGAGGGGCTCTAGGTGGGGCCCATTTTCTCAAAGGAACAACAAGACTGTTAGCAATTACAGATTGGGGATTGAAAACACCTCCATCTCCCAGTGACATGAGTCAAGGGCCTTTGGGGAAGGACTGATAATTCTTCTTGCACCTCAGTTTCCTCCTCTGTGAAATGGGGGTGATGATTCCAATCTCACAGGTTTGATCTGAGGATAAAGTTGAACAAACCTAAAGGTGCCAGCCTGCGTTGGGCATTCAGTCAATGTATGTTCTCTTCCTTCCTGCTGGAAGTGAGCCGGAGGCAGCCCTGTCTGCCAGGAATGCATTGTCTGTCCTGCGTGGGAGGCCCAGAAAGTGCAGCCTCCTAAACAGGCCTTCTCCAGGGGCCTTGCCCACCCTTCTGCTCCTCACCCAGGTCTGGAGCCTGTGTTTTTAATTTTTCCCTTGAAAAGGGAGTGGGGCAGGTCTGGCTGCCAGAGGCTGCTCCTTGGAGGCAGGGGCAGCTTGTGGACGTACCCCATTGCTACTGAGGCACGTAGGACCCGTTTTTTTCCCACAGATTTTTGAACCTGGTCAGTGTGGATGTGAACTTGGAGGAGCAGAGCCTTACTGACCTCTGAGGGGCAGCCCACAGTAGTGCAACTAGAAAGTAAAGGATTTGGCAGTTGTTGAGCTCCCGTGAAGTTCACTGACTTTATTGCTCTAGCTCTAGGTATGGATGAGGAAACTGAGGCTGAGGAGGTTAAGCAACTTCCCCCAGGCCCAGAGTTACTCTGTAGATTTTCCTCTAGGCGGGTCCAACTCCCCAAGCCAGATGAGATCCCTAAATCCTCAGGTCCTGACTTTCCCGAAGCCCCAGATTCCCGCTCTTGGTTGTTGTGATTCCCCCTAGAGCGCCCAGCCTGGAAGGGGTGGGGGGAGGGGAAGTCAATGCCAGAGGGCAGGAAGGAGGATTGGGTCACTGCCCTTCCCGTGAGGAATGCCTCCTGTAGGGCCAGCCTGGCCAGAGGAGTAAAAAGGTTAGTATAGCTGCCTTCCCGGGCGGGAGAGCTTCCTTTACCGCCCCGGGCGCGCGGGTGAGGTGGCTCTAGTGGCCTCCACCCGCGTGCTCCTCTGGGCCCACCTCCTGGCAGTTCCTGCTCCAGGTTCTCCTTTCCCGGGAGTGGGGCAGCACCATGCACAGGCTCCTGGGCTCCCGGGCTCCTCGGCCGAGCCATGGGCGCCAGCGGCGGTTGATGAATTTCGGTGTCACCAGGGGTTTAGCCCGGATTTGGGAACCGCGCACTCTAATACGCGCACACGGTCCTGCCCTTTCTAAAGCGCAGCCCTTTCACCCAGCCGCTGATTTATGAAGGAATCCGATCCCGGAACGGGCTGGGCTGCAGCCGGGAGCCCGGGGCCCCGCGGCAGCCTTCGGGCTCCTTAGCGTTTCGGGGACCCTTGGCGGCTCGGAGGCCCTGCTGGACTGGGACTCGGGGCGTCCCGCCGGTGGGGCTTCCTGCAACCCAGAGGAGCAGAGCCCCTGGAGCCACCGAAGGCTCCCGCCGTAAGGAGAGTTCGCATTTTCATTCTGGGTTGAGCAAAGCCCTCGCCCCTCCCCAGGCCCTCCCGCCGACCCCCACGGGCAGGCCCAAAAGCAGCGAGTTCGGGAGGTTTATTGAGGGAACTGAAAATTGAAAAAAGAGCCCAAGACCTTCTTCCTGCCTGAGAAATGTACAAAGTCCCCCAGCTCCTGGAGGCGGCGAGGCGACCCGAAAGCCGAGTTCCCGGCCCGGACGCCCGGCCGACCCCAGCCCCTCCCTCCTGCGCCCCGGCCGGAGGGCGTCGGGCGCGCGGGCTTTTTTTCGGATTCGGTTTGCAGGGGGGAAATGTGGTTGTATCAATCCACAAATATTTACTCTTAACAGACTTGTATCTGTGGAGATTTCGAACAAAGACAGTTTAGGGGGATTACAAAAACCCTAAACCCCGTTTTTCTCCCGGACTTGGTGCTTTAAATGCCAATTACAGGCGAGCCATATCCAACAGCAACGGGGGACGGCGGGCAGGGTCCGGGAAGGGAGTGCGGGGCGAGTCCGGCCATTAAATGTAACTTTTCATTATGAAAAGGATTTCACCGGTTTTATCTTCTAATAAGATTATGTCACAAACACAAGTACCTAGGATGGTGCTGAGTGACAGGGCTCTGTCGTTTAATCAGAGGCTGCGCCGCTCAAACCGCGGGGCCCTTTGTCCGACGGAGTGAACGACGGAAACTCGCCGTCCTAATCCCCTTATTCATGTCAAGCAGAGAAAAGAAGCCGAGCACCTTACAACCGTGTCCCCTCCACCCCTTCCGAGGGCGGCCGGAGGAGGGGGTTGTGGTCCCGTGCGCCCCCGTCCCCCCTCCGCGCCTTTCGTTCCCGAGCGCGCTTGGGCCCCACGGGGCCGCCGAGCTGCAGCAGGGGCGGGGGAGGGGGTGCTGTGCGGGTGCCTCAATGACAGCGTCTGGGAAATGGGGGCACTGGCCCCACGCCCAGAGGATAACTCGGGAGGGATTTTTATTTTTTATTTTATTTTTTTGCCTCCACTGACGGAGAGCATGGGCCACTCTGTCCCCTCTTCCCAGGAAAGGTGGCGCTCGGGCGCACCCCCACCACCCTCATTAAAGCGGGATTGACAAGAAGAGAGAGGCCGAATGGAAATGCCAGGCTGGGGTCCTCGGCGGGGCGGATTTCGTTGGATCCCTGGGACTAATGTCGTGGCGCTCGCACTCCTGCAGGTCTCCGGGGCTGGCCGTTCCGGCTGTGCTGTCGGCCCCTTCCTTCCCAGGCCGAATTCCTTTGTTCGACCCCTGCGGAAACCGGCTTCTCCGCCGGGTCCGTGGCGCCTCTCTTCTCGCCACCGCCGTCCTCCCACCGTTCGCAGGTCTTTTCTACGGCGCCCTGGCCGCGCTTCCCACACTGGTCCGCCGACCGGCCCTTGGACGTCGCCGCTGTGCCCGAACCCTGGCCGTCCGCTCGGACTCGAACTCAGCCCGAGAGGCAGGGACTTGAGCCGCCGGCGTTCGCCTCCGGGCACAGGGGGGACCTGCGGGCGTCGGAGAAGCGGCCGCGCCTGGCTCCAGGTCGCTGCCCCGACTGAAAAAGCCAAAAGCAAAACCAACACCCACCAAATGAAACCCGCGGGCCCTGGGGCTCGGCTTTGCGCCCCTCTGGGGACACCCGGCCGGCAGCCCCGGGGCCGACTCCCGGGATTTCCTCCCAAAGGCCACAGAATAAACGGAGCGGGAGGGGAAACTTGGGGAAGGAACTTTTCTCTGATTTACCCGGCTCCTCGGCCTCCTTTTAAAGCGCTTAGGCTGTGCTGCGGGGACCCGGTGCACCCTGGCTGCGCTCCGGGGACGCCTGGCTGCACGCAGTGTCCTCCCGCGCCAAGCCGAGGATCGGGCTGAGAGCAGCGTGTCACCTCGTAAAAGCGACAGGCAAAGGCTGTTTTATGGGGAAGGAGAAGGGGCAGGAAGTGATGCTTCCATCTTCTGCCGCGCTGGGAAGGAGACCTCCGAGGGAGGGAGCCCGGTCGGGGCTGGGGACGACAGGACAGGACCAGGGACAGTCAGATCTGAGGCCACCAAGCACGGGGCAGGGGCAGGTGGGAGCTGGGAAAGGGACCGACAGACTGGGAACCCGCAGCTCACCTCCCGCCGGTCCTCTCCCGGAGCCCCCTCTGCAATCCCCGGCTCAGAACAACCCCGGCCCTTCCAGCCGGGCCGGGGGAGAGACTTTCTCCCTCGAAACACTTGATACCAATTTTGTTTTTTTGGCAAGAAAAATAAGCCTTGTTTGGAAAGGGGGCGGGGGGTCGTCGAGCAAGCGAGAGAAGGGGCGAGCCGGCGGCAGAGCAAACTTTGCGGATTAGGTTTCAGCGCCTCCTCCCCACCCCCAGCCCCGCGGCGGTGATTTGTGTGCGGGGGTCTGTGACCTCGCGAGCATCAAACGGCCCGCGGGAACCAGCCGAGTTCAGAGGGACAGTGGGCAGAGGGGCGGCCTAAGACAACGCAGATGGTTCCTATCAGCTTCAGCCGGGCCGGGCCCGCGCCCTGGGCTCGCAGCGTCCGCCCGTCCACCGGGCTCCTGGGCCGGGAAGAGGCCTCAGGTCGTCGGGGGAGGCCAGCGCCTGAGGACTAATAGGGAGCCAGAAACGCAGCAGTCAACGCCGGCCTAGTCGGCCCCAGCTGACAGGAGGCCTGGAGGCCAGTGACAGAGTTCGTCCACCAGGAGGTCCAGCTCAGGAGGAGACTGATGCTCTTTGCCTGCCCAGAGTGGCCTCTGAGCAGGGACTGGTCAGGAAGAGACCCTCTGGCCTCTTCCAAATGGCCAAGAGTTTACCCTACCCTACCCTGAAGGCAGCTGGGGCTGATCCAGATCCCAGTGCCCCTTCCCAGAGGCCCTTACCGGCCTTGTTACTCAGGGAGCTGCCTTGCCCTGCCCTCAGCCTGCCTGCTGTCCTGGGTTTGGGAAGCCCCCACCTCCCTCTGACCCTCATTCATTCATTCTACACTGTGGGAGAATGCCCTGTTCCTCCCTGCCCACTTCAGCCCTTCTGTCTGACCTGGACTAACTTTGAGGGACTAACTTCTCCCTCCTAGTCCCAAGGGAAAGCTGAGAAAGACGCTCAGCTTGCTTGGTTGGTCAGGGCCGGAGGAGCCCCTCCTTCCACCAGCCTTAGCCTCTCAGAGGGCTGCCCCTCACTTCCAAGAGCTGGAGCAGGACTATCAACTTCAGCAGGCCCAGGCCTCCCTGCCCTGACCTCCAGGGCATGGCTTTTCTCCATGGCCTCCAGGGACCCTGACCACAACAAGAGTGCAGCAGGGCCACACCCACAGGGACCTTTGTCTGCTTTAGAATGTCCCAGCCAAAAGGCTCTTCATGATCCTTATAGAAATGGGAAAATTGAGGCCCGGGCGCAGCCAGAATTTGCCCTGTTGTAGAGTGGAGGCAGAAACCCCAATCTGCATGCTGCCAGCCTAGGGGATCTGTATGGCAACTCCATAATTCTTTCCAGAACCCTCTCCCAAACTTTGGCTTTAACACTGACCTGTTCTGTCCTCCCTAGGCTGAGGTCTCAGGGAAGGGAAGGTGCTATCATCCTGGCTCCTAAGAGGGGTGACAGGCAAACCTTAATGATCAGGTGATTTTGAGAGTTTTCTAGATAGCATGGGACCATGTAATTTGGGAATTTTATCTTCTAAATTGGGACATCAAGGGACAAGAGCCAGGTGGGCACAGTGCCACATCCCACCATCCTTTCATCCTTCTAGTCTGACTCCCAGACACCCTGGGCTTGGCCCTGCCTCTCTACAGTGGGTCATGGGGAGGCCAGCAGCCTGGCCAGGGCCACAGAGGGCCAGTGGGCTGCTGGGACCTCTCCAGGCTCCATCTCTCGGGGTCCCTGCCTCAGGGGAGCAGCCGGCTGGGTCATCTGTGCATAGAAGACACATCTGTCCTCCACATGTTGGAGGCCGAGCAGAGGACATGTGGTTTGGGTCGTGTTATCTTAATCATATTTATTAGCCAATCCTGAAAAAAAAAAAAAAGAGTTTGATATTGTTACGATTCAGAAAAGATCCCCAAATCTACAAGGCGACAGATTAGGAGAGGCTGCCAGCAACAGCCAGGTTTCAGCTGGGCTCAGAACGTGGCTTTGGAAGTTCTTTGGGTTGTTCTAGTGTGATGGAATCTCTATACTGTGAAACAACACTTACCGCTTTCATTTTCCCAAGCAGAGATCTGAAGCAAAATTAATTACCCCGCCTTGACTGATAGTTGTTCTGTTGGAGTATGGTTCTAATCCTTATTAACATTCTCTAAAGTCAGGCATGAAATATGACTTTTACACCACACTCTTTGGCATATGTTTTTCTTTTCCAGGATATTTTTCAGGCTATCTCCAAGACTCACTGCTGTTCATTATTTTTGCCATAGGTCTAAAGTTGCCAGCCCCAGAGCCAGTCCCACACAGAGCACAGCCAAGGGGCGGGGGGAGGGGAAATGACACATCTTTGCTCATGACACGAATTGCTTCTGATTACTGAGCTTTGAATATTTTTCTCCATCATGTTTCTTTTTAAAACTTCAGCATATTTACGCTTGATAGTGTCTTCAGTTAGGTTAAAAAAAAGCGGGGGGGTTCCCCTTTCTATAGCAGTATGTAAAGAAAATAGTTGTTATGACCGCAAAATTACTGTCCAAACCTGGTTCTAGTAAAGCCAGCCCTGCTTTGACAAGCCCAGCAGGCTGGATGCTTTTTTCTAAGCGTTCCAGCTGCTAGGGAAACAGACCAGAGAAGAAGCCCACAGAAGCCTCCGTTCTGCCGAGTACTCAGGGCACCTCTCGGGAGCTAACACTTCCCACGTTTGTGAGCTGCAGAAGGAGGCCCAGCTGCACGGGGCTTTCTGACAGGCCCGGCAGGCCCAGAGAGCACACACCACCAGCAGCAATAATAACAATCACAGCTGATGCTTGTTTAGTACTTGCGGTCCATCAGGCATTGCTCTAAGAACTTACATTCTTTAATGACGACACTATGACACAAGTGCTGTTATTATTTTCATTTTCAGATAAGACAGTCGAGGCACAGAGAAGTTGAGTAATTTGCCCAAGGTCACACAGCTAGTGTGTGGAACTGGAATTCAAGCCCAGGCCTTGTGTCACAAGAAAACTTTTTTTTTTTTTGTCTTTTTCCGTGTCCGGCAACGGATCACAACCCTCAGTGTCGCCCCTGTACCGGACCAGGACCGGCAACGGGATCGCAACCCTCGGCGTTGCTCCCGCGCCTCGCTCAGCCAGTGAGCGGGAACCGGTCTGTATGTGGGATCCGAACCCTCGGGCGGGAGCACCGCCGCGCTTCCCAAGCGGCGCACTATCCAGTGCGCCACTGGGCCGGCCCCAGAAAACTTTTAACAACCCTTTGGGAGGGCAGATTCTGGCCTCCTGTTGGGTTTGGTGCCCCAGTGTGGGCCTGGCACCGGAGCTCAATGTTGTTTGTTGAATGAATGGCTCACAGTGAATGGCCAGTGTTCATTGTGTGCTGCCTGTGGTAAGGCTCTGATGGGGATCAACTCATTGGATTGCCTCAGTGCCCCGGGGGCAGCCTTTATCAATATCATTTCCCATTTTCCAACATTGAAGTGTGACCCGAGAGGTGTAATGATTTCCTCAAGGTCACATAGCTTCAGATGGCAGTGATAAGCTCACTCATCTACTGGACACATTATGTATAAGCACAGGGCTAAACCCTAGGCACCCTAGATCTTGGTGAGAGTTCCTAAACCACTATTATTTATCCAGGTTTCCAGGTGACAGAACCGGGGCTCAGAGAGGTGAAGCCACACACCCAGGGTCACATAGCCAGTGGGGGGCTGCACACCATGGAACCAGCATCTGAAGATGCCACAGGCCCCCTTGACCACATCTTAGCCTCAGGGAACCCAGGGTTGGGGCAGCATCTGGACCAAGCCTTTTTGGTGTGTCTCACTTGAGTTGAACAACTGTCCTGGCAGTAGGTGGGGTATATTTTGGCACTGGGGGAGGGGCATATCTGAGACCTGCCTTGTGCCAAATGGGTATGGCATCATCCCATCCTAGTCCCATTTTACAAATGCGGAAACCAAAGCACAGAAAATTTAAATGACTTGCCCCAGGTCACACAGCTAGTGAGCAGCTGATGGGTATCACACTCAGGTGTCCTGGCTTTGGGGCGGTGCTTCTCAAAGAGAGACTGAATCATCATCTTCACCCGAGTGCCTTCTGAGTGCTTTGCAAATACATGGTGAGAGCAGAGAGGTTCAGAGAGGAAAGGTGATTTTCTAAGGATTGCACAGCAAGGTGGAGCCAGCTGGGGTCTGACCTTCTGCTCTGGATGGTGGAGGCCCATTGGGTAGGGGACAGGGAAGCAGGCCCACCCCATGGCTGGGGCACAGCCAGCTCTTACAGGGCCACCTTCACCCCTGCAGTGCTTTCCCGGCTCCAGGCTGCCGGTACAGCAACTCAGGGTAGGCACTGTCTGCCCTTTGATGGGATGGCTGCCTGAGTGTGTCACTTTGAACTGCAAAGGGGCCTGTTGCGAGGGCTTGGTCCCCTCCCACGTGCCCCCGCCTGCCCACCCCTCCAGGTCTGGTTCCAGTCGGTAAGCCTGGAGCCAGAGGGGCAGGCAGGGCAACGGCACCCCTGTGGGATGTCAGCCTGATAAGTGAGCGGCGACAGACCCCTGGAGGAGGATGGAGCTGGCCACCCACTGGTTGGGCTGTCCCACGTGGCAAGAGTTCAGACCAGTCACTGAGGTGCCATCCTCCCACAGACATGCCCTTGTGGCTGTAGAGGAACATCTCCCTGATCGTCCAAGATTTAAATTAAAATAACAGTAATGATAGTAATAATAATAATCTATAAAAGGAAACATCTTGCTTTGAGGCACAGGGAGTATCATGGACCCAGCACTGTGCTCTGCTCAGTGAGTACTCATGGCAGGAGGTCGGGGGGTATTAGGTAAGAGACTAGGGGTGTCAGAGCAGCTAATTAGCAGGAACCCAGCTGGGGGTCTTTTAGTTGTTCAGCTTCCCAGCCAGGTGCTGGCTAAGCTGGGCCAAGATGGGGCAGGCCCACCCTGCCCTCGGAGACTCCCGAGCTAGGGGGGTGGCGTGGGGACAGAGCTAAGCAGAAATCATGCCAGCACAGTTCCTGGGCCTGCTGATGTTGGCTGCTTTTTAAATTTTTTTGACCGCAGAACTGATTCCTCGGGAGTCCAAGAAGTTAAGCAGATTCTTTATTAGTGCTTTGGAGCCTCAGAGTTTAAATCTAGGCCCTGCTGCTCACTGGCTGTGTGACCTTAGGTTAAATGCTTTACCTCTCTGTGCCTCCGTTCCCACAAAGTCTGCTGAGGATCGCACCCCTGCCTCAGGACAATGATGAGATTTAGAGGACAGAGCAGATGCAAAATCCTCTCATTAGGTTTGCGGTTCTTGCCGATTTTGTTACGAGTGCTCCTACAGTCCCTTGTGTTGGGCCTCACCTTTGGTTATATGTGTCAGGCCTCGGTTAAAACAGAATAGTAGATGCTCAGTACTGTGAAAGTGTGAGGGAGCTAGACTGGCTGGACTGGGCAGCAGGTTTAGCCTCTTTCTAGCTCTGACCCTGGACAAGTTCCTCCGCTTCTCTGAGCCTCTGTTCCCTCATTGGTAAAATGGGCATAATCAAAGAAACTAGCTTATAGGGTTGTCATGAGAATCAAATGAGATGATGTCAGTAAAGGGCCACACCAGTCGATGTGAGCTGGGTTTTTTAGGGGGAAGGGCGGTGAGCAAGGGTCTGGTTGTTACCACAAGAAGACAAAGAGTCTGTGTCTGGGTTACCCTGGGCAGGTATCTGTGGGGTGGGAGGCTGGAGCTGGGGGGTATTCAGGAGGGCATTCCTGGTAGGGGTGCTGATAGTAGGAATATTTGGGGTTAGATTGGTAGACTGAGAAAGGTGGGCTGAAACAGTGAGTTTGGCTGGAGGGGCTGCCTGGGGCTGCTAGGACATGCTGCCACAGAGTGTGGCAGGGACTAGTAGCCGTGCTACAGTGTTTGGATTTTATCCTGTGGGCAGGTGGGAACCATTGAAGGTTATTGGACAGGGGAGTGACAAGAACTGAAGAGGCACTTTGCGGAGAAGATGCTGGCAGCGTGTACACGGGATTGGAGACTGGCGGGAGGAGCTGCTACCTTGGAGATGATGGCAGTAGAGGGGACTAGAAAGGGGGCAGGTAGGAGCCAACCTTAGGTGGCACTTCTGAGGGTTGAGGGCAGGGGACAGGACACAGTGAGAGGCATAGAGGCCTGGGGCTTGGAGCTGGGATGGCTAGAACTCCCAGTACTCAGCTGCCTGGCTAAGGTTGGGGTCCTGGGCACTCTGAGCTGGTAAACCACTTGGCTGGCTCCCTGACAGAGCCAGCTTCATGGTGTGACCTGCACAGTCACACAGGGCCCCATATTCGGAAGGGTCCTGTGCTTGATTTAATGCTGTGCTGTTGCTCTCTCGAAATTCTTAATTTTTGAACAAGTGATTCTCATTTTCATTTGACGTAGGGCCCTCCCTGCAGGGGAGCCACCAGCTTACCTGTCGTCCCCACACATCTCAGACACTTGCCCACCTCTCAGTCTTGCCCAGGGTGTGTCCCCTGGCCTCCAGTATCCTTTCCTCTTCTTCTGGAAAACTCCTCCTCTGAAGGCCTGGCATAAGAGTTGCCAGTTTCATGGAGTCTCCCTGGCTCCATGCCCCGCCCTCACCCCCCAGGCTCAGGTCTGTCCTGTAGTGCTTGTTAAACATACAGATTCCTGGGTCTGTGGACTCCAGGTCCCGGGGTGGAACCTATGAATCTGTATTCCTAGCTGGCCCCCGGCAGATGCCTGTGCACACTGGTATCTGAGAACCTCTGCCCAGGGTACCCCCAAGCCCAGCACAGGGCCTGGCACTTTGCTCGGTGTCCTGTGTCATGTCATTCTGAATGAATGAATGAGCTGTGGTTGGTTTTCTGTACATCATGATGCGCATAGCTCCCTGGGGCCTGGCATGGGTGGCTTCAGTGGGTGGGGCTGCAGCACGTATGGCTGTAGAGGACAGCTGGGAAGACACTTGGGCCATCCTGGGGACTGGCTGGGTCAGGATTCTTTTTCCTGCCCCTGAAACCCCAGGATGTGGGGCCAGGCTGGAGGATGGCAGGGCAAAATTAGTGGCCTCTAGGAAGCAGGACATGGCAAAGGGTGCGGTGCCCACCATCACGTCCTTCTTCTATTCTTGCCTCCTCTGAGGGGACTGCCTACTCTCAACATGGTTCTCTCTGCACTCAATTACAGTAGCATGATGGAAGTAAAGGGTTTTATTTTTTATCTGTATAACTTTCACACTGTGCAGCCACTGAATTAAGGATTTGCGTTCTCATTAAATCCTTACAAGTCTATGAAGTAAGGTCTATTATTGGCCCCATTTCAGAAATGTGGAAACTGAGGCACAGAAAGGGGAAGTCAGCTGTCCAAGATCACACAGCTTAGCTCAACCACTCCACCAGCCGCCTCTGAGATGTCTTGTTACCCGCTGTGGCTCCCGCCTGTGATGCCCCAGGGAAGCAGCTGGCACACGTAGGTGCTCAGTGAGTATCTGAAGAACATGGAGGGAAGGAAGGAGGAAGCCCAGCCCACCCATCTAACTGCAAGGACCCCTGCTCCAGGTAGAACTCGGATGACACCAAGAGCCCAGTGAGCAGAATCGTCACAGCCTGGCGTGCCCGGAGATGGAGAGAGGGCAGGGGAACCAGAGGAGAAGTGCTGACTGTGCAGTATGGGGCCTGAGGCAGCATCTAGAAAGCTCCATGGTGAAGCACAGAGACCGAGAAAGCCTCTTTGCCCAGCAGTGACTGGAGCGCCATCAAGAGGCCTTGATGGGGCATTCTGAAGACAGTATCCCGTTTCATACAGGGGTTCAGAAACTTGTGGAGCACCCTTCATGCCAGACCCTGTGCGGATACCGGGAAGGTGTGGGGAGCAAGATGATGTGGGCCCTGGGGCACTGAGCAGGGCAGGTCTAGCCAACAGATGGCAGATGCCAGGAGCAGGCTTGGCACATAGTAGGTTCTCAGGGGTCATCCCCCCTGAGATTTTTAGTTGCCTGCCTCCTGCACTAGCCCCTGTGCCAGGCTCTGGGCCCTCCCTAATGCCACATCTGTGAGCCACTGTCTCAAGTCCCTTGACCTCTCTGAGCCTCAGTTTCCTTATCTGTAAAATGGGTACAACTCTTCTTCTTACAGGTCATTTTAGGGATTAATGAGGGAAGGATGTGAAGCACTTAGCACCAAGCTCATCATTCAGAAAACTTATATGGGGAGAGAAAAATGTTTCCTGTATAGCTATTGTTCTTGTGGTGGTCATTATTGTTTTGGTTTTTAGTAAGAATTATAACAAGACAACCCAGAGGAAGGCTTTCCAGAGCCTGACTCACTCCCTTTGCTACCTTCTCTCCCACCTCCTTGGGGCCAGCCCCTCAACTCTGTCCCCACACAGGGAGTAGGGAACAGGAGCTGGAGCCTCACAGGGGGCGGAACCAAGGAAAGGCAGGGATGGCCAAGACAATCTCATGGGAGGAAGCTGTTATCCAGGGGAGGGTCCTTGATGAGGGGTGATGAATGCTGCCTGGGAAGGGCAAAAAGCTTTTGCCAAGCAGCTGGCATTTGGACAGAGTCAGGAAGAACGAGCAGGAGGGCTTTCCAGGCATTGGGAGCGGCATGGGCCAAGGCCCGGATACATGGAAGCCCGTGGCCTACTAAGAGAAGCAAGCACAGTGCTCCCCTCCCCTTTCCTCTTTGCTCCTGCTGTCCTCCTTCATCCTCAAGTCAGTGCCAGTGCGTCTCTGCAGGTGTAACTCAGAGTCCTAGTTCCTGCTGCACGCCAGGCACAAGCACGGTGTGAAGGCCCATGACATGCCTGAGAGGCAGGTGCTAATATCATTACCATTTTACAGATGAGGAGACTGAGGCTCAGAACCTGGAGGTGACTTACCCAAGGCCACCAGATCTGACTCCAGCCCCTGCCCACCCTCGGCCCCCAGCCCTCCCATTCCTCTTCCAGCCAACTGCTTGTCACCCACTCCCCCATTGCTCATGCACTATCACGCCACATGTGAAGTGAGCAAGGCATCCTGGCTCACACCAAGGCAAGGGAGTGGGCTGCTGTGCCTGGGGAGATGGACAGCAGCTACAGACAGGAGACGGACACAAGAAGCCCATGAAAAGCCACTTGCAATCAGAGAGGTGCTGTGGCGAGGGCACTCCAGGCTGAGGGTGCTGCTTGGCAAAGCATAGAGGCTGAATAATTCTGTACACGTGGCTGCTGACACAGCACAGTCGCATGTATGACCTTGGAGGTTAAGAGGAATAAGTATGTGTTTCAGAGGCTGGGGGTCCCAACCTTGGGTCCATCACTTTCTTCCATTTAACCTCAGTTTCTTCACCTATAAAATGCATATGCTAAAAACCCAAACCAGAATTTCCAGCAAATGAAGAAACAATACCTGCTATAATTTTATTATTAAATATTATTTTTATATATATTTTAATATGTATTTCTTATATATTAAATATTATTATTATTCAAGTCTCACAAAATTGCAGCTGAGGAAACTGGAGCTCAGAGAGGTTAAGTAGCTGCTCAGAGGTCACTCAGCTGGGAAGTGGGTGGTTTGGACTCAGGCCTGACTGTGAATAGCACTGAGGACTGTACCTTTTGCTGCCATGAGCTGCTACCTCCTGGAGGAAAGGAGGGGAGAGCCTGAGGCCTGATTTGAACCCATGCCAGAGCCTGAGCCAGAGCTTGCCCTGCGGGCTGCAAGTCCATCAGTGTCGGGTGGTGGGGAGGCATCCCACTCCCACAGCCCAAGATCAGGCACTGAGGATGATGTGTAACAGGAATAACAGCCACTTCCTGCCAGAGGGCAGTCCGATGGCCCCCGGGTTCCCTGGACGTCCTTCATGCCAGAGCCATCCTCCCCTCAGCTCTTTCAGCCCCAGCCCCTCTGCAGCCTCAGTCTCACTTAGGATCTGGGACCCAATTGGGCCTTCCTCCCTCCCTCCCTCCCTCCTTTCTGGTATTTGCTGGGAGGCTACTGTGTGCCTTGTTCCAGGTATACAGAACACATGGCAGACATAGCCCTGCCTCCAAAGAGCTCACTTTCCATTGGGGGAAAGAAACGCACACCTGGCAGTAGCTTGGCAAAGGCTCTGATGGAGGAAGCACAGGGCATTGTGGTCCCCAGGAGTAGGGCACTTCACCCAGACTGGGAGGCATGGAGGAAGGCTTCCTTCAGGAAGAGCTGTTCAAGTTGAGAGCAGAGGGATTGTCCAGGGAAAGGGGAATGGAGCAGATTCAATCAGGGAGATCAGCATTCGCAAGGGCCTGGAGAGGTCAGATCATTCAAGGTCTTGACGGCTGTGCTGGGGAGTCTGGTCTTTACTCCAAGGGCCACTGGAAGCCATGGAAGGATTCTAAGCAGGGGAGTGTCATGTCAGATTTGAGGTTAGAAAATTCGCTCTGACTGCTGTGTGGATGACAGTGATAGCCAGGGACCAGAAAGGAGGCCCCTGGACTCTCTTTGGGAGAGTGGATGGAGACTGTGGACATGGGGATGGGGCACTGCGAGGGAGAGTTCAAGTGTGCACGCCTGAGTGCACATGGCTGCAGGTACACGTGTTCATGGGTCTGTGCGCGGGTGTCAGTGGGGTGTCCTCTGGGTCAGGGCTTTCACCCCTGTGCATCTAGCACAGGGCCCGGACCATGGTGGGGACTCAGTGACTATGTCAGCAGGCACCAGGCATCCACATCTGTGT
Organism: Galeopterus variegatus; assembly: GCF_000696425.1. Taxonomy (NCBI): domain Eukaryota; kingdom Metazoa; phylum Chordata; class Mammalia; order Dermoptera; family Cynocephalidae; genus Galeopterus; species Galeopterus variegatus. Next base: position 281,815 of record NW_007726850.1, read on the forward strand.
ATGCATGCACACGGGCACGCATGTGTGAGTCCATCAGCAATGGTGGTGTGTGTCACTGTATGTCTCTAGAGGTGTGCACATGTATCTGTATTCCAGTGTGTGTGTGTGTGCACTTGGCAGATTGTGGGATGGCAGCCCCCTGTCCAGCCCTACTGCCTGAGAGGGCCCAGGGAGCCTCGGGTAAGAGGGCAGGAAGCTGTTGATCTGGACCAGTCCAGCCTGGCATAGACATGGCCCCATCTTGACACACCTTACCCAGCCAGAGGCCACCAGAACAAGATCTGCTCAGCTATAGCGCCACCACTGTCAGGAGTTATCACTCCTGTAAATCATCCCAAACAGTCTATGGCTGCAGTACCTGCCTGGCTCTCTCCGGCTGAGCTGATCACAGGCGGGTGGCAGGTGGTGGGCGCCATGCTCCAGAACAGACAGCATCCGGAGCAGCACACTCAGCACATCCTCAGGGACCCTGGCTTATTTTCCTGTATTCAAATGCCAGTGCATGCTGCGGGGGTGGCATGTATGTGTGTGTGTATATGTGTGTGTGTGTCCCTGTGAGTGCTGCTGTGTGCCCCACAGTGGGGAGCTGCGGGTGTGTCCATAAGCCTGCATGGCACCCTCTGTGCCTGTGGCCAAGCGTGCCCACCTGTCACCATGTCCATGAGCATGGGCTCAGACTGCCCTGTATCAGTGTAACACATTTCAGTGTGTACACGCGAGTGATTCTATGGTGTGTGGCATGCATGTCCATCTGGGTGTCGGTCTATGGTATTGGTGTGTGGTGTCGGCCATTGTGGGCTGACACATCAGGGTGTGGGAGGGTGTGTGCCTGTGTCAGTGTGGGTGCTGCAGGTTTGATGTGTGGACATGGGTTGGGTGTGATGGGTGGAATGGCAGATGGCCCTTCCTGGCCTGTGACGTCCATGGCAAGGCTCTGAGAACCTGGCCAGGCCCAGGTTTGGGTGGGAATTTCCTCTCACCTTTCTCACAGGTGGGTGGGGTGTGACAAGGGATGGCAGGTACTGGGGGCTGTGGCAGCAGCGGGGCAGGCTGGCTGGCCCTCTCCTCCCTGTCTGAGGTGGGAACAGTAGGCAGCTCCTCACTTCCTCCTCTTCCTCCTCTAAGGTGCTGGGCTCAGCTTTAGCTGCAGGGCCAAAGGGAGGGACACCCAGGGTACCTTCTCCCTGTGGGGCCCCAAATCGTAGGAGGAGGCAGACACACCGCCCCTCCCCTTCTACAGCCCCATCCAGGGATCTACTTCAGGCCCATGGGCAGGAGCCTCATCAAGCGCCCAGGCCAGGGTCTTGAGGTCTGGAAGTGCTCAGGCTGCCGTGGGAAGCACTTAGGTGAGGGGCAGGTTCCCGGAAGCCCAAGGAGCCCCCAGCCCAGGCGAGCCCCTCCCTGCTGGTGTCCCTGGCAGGTGGGTCACGACAGGTGTGCTCCAGTGGGTGTGCCCCGGCTGGTGTGTCCTCACAGGTGTGCCTGCCTATGTCCCCCAACAGGTGTGCCATGACAGGTGTGCCCTGACAGTTTCTCTGGGAGGAGCGAGGTGGGCGGCTGGGCCTCCAGGGCTCCCTCCAGCTCCCGCAGCCTCTGCACCCACTCCCCCAGCCCGGGGGACCAGTGCCCTCCCCGCCACCACTGGCTGCCCCGCCCGCGGCCCTGCCACCCTGGGGAGCTGACCCCAACCCCACACCAGCCCCCCAAGTCCCAGCTCAGGGCTCACAAAGGGAGAGGAGGGAAGAGAAAAATCGCAGAGATTTGTCTTGTCTGGGGCTGACAGCGGAGCGAGTGATTGCCAGGCCCGCTTGGCAGTTTTTAATCATTTTATCTCTGTTCTCGGCTCTCCGGGGAGACAGCCAGTGCTTAGCAGTCTGCTCAGAAAGACCTCGGGGCGCGTGGCGCAGCGGCGGCTCCCAGCTCCCATTATTAGCTGTGCTCTTCGGAGCGCGCTCCGATCTCTCCCCGGGGAGCCGGTGAAAAATTAACACGGGCCGGCGGCGGGGGCGCCCGATGTAACTGTAATTACTCCATTGATATTCCTCACACAATAGCGCTGTCATCAGTCATTTACATAAACTTTCTCTCCGCAAAGACGGGCGGAGGTGCCTAATCCTATTGGGTGCTTCCACTGCATGCATTATACATGGCAGCGGGGCTCCTAGGTGAGGAGGGGAGGGGAGGGAGTAATTGGGAAGGAGAATTGGAGAGGAAAGGGGAGGAGAGGAGAAGAGCAGAGGGAAGGGAAGAGAATGATTGGAAAGGAGAGCAGAGCCAAGGGGGGAGCTCAGTAAGGCACAGGACAGGGCCAAAAGCCATCCTCAGAGGGTGGGGGTCCCCACATGGACTGGAGCCCGGCCGGGCTGAAGTCCCTCTTTGCCTGATGAGGGTCCCTCTGAAGCTGGGGCCAGCCCTGCAGGGCTGGTCGAGGGTGCTCCTGGCCAGCCTGCCTCTCCATCATCTGTCAGACCTGGGGCAGGTGAATCTGATTCTCCAGGAGCCTCCAGCAAAGCCTGGCCCACCCCTTCCTGGACCATTGCCGCTCCTTTACCCACCTGGAGGGCCAGGGCCTAAGCCCCACTGGGTATCTGGGCTGGGGCTGGAGGCTCTTCAGCTGCTAAGGAGTTAAAACCTCCCTGGAAATTACCCTGTAATGACCTAATTAAAGACTTTAGGGCCACCTACTCCGGGTGAAAGCTAATAACACAAGCCCAACAATAATAATCCTGGTGGACGCCCCCCACCCCCGTTATTGCTGCAGCCTTGCCCCCCGCTTCCCACCACCCCTCCCCGACCCTCCCCCGGCCCCGCCCGTGCAAGCTGTCATGCCTGGGGAGGGGCAGGGGCTGAGGCCCCAGCTGGGGCAGGGGAGGGCTCAGGATGGGACTAAGGGGAGAGGCCCTGGATAGTCAAATTTCTGTTGCTGAATATTTAATGAGGCCTGCACGGTTTATTTGGTTGGCCTGTCGATTTTTATTCTTCTGTCAATAGCTTCTCATATGTGGGGCTGTGATGATCTTTAGCAGGGCCTCTCCAGGGACGGCTGCCACTAAATGCAATTATGGATTTTATACCTCAATGTGTTTGATATTTCCACTGATCTAATTTGCAGCCTGGTAGTTTATTGTTTGGCATTTTAATGGCGTTCAAATGCTATGGGAAATTTGATTTCTTTTTATAATTCCTCCTTAACGCAGTTAATGCGGGTGGTGGGATGGCCCAGATTTTAGAGCCCAATGTATAGAAAGAAGAAGAGAAACGAACACAGCCTTGTATATATTTAAAGATGTGTCCATTGAAGGGGATCTCCCTGTGAACCACAGGGCCCAGGTGTCTGCGCAAGGAGCTGGGGCTGAGGTGCGGGAAGCTAGTGGTGGTACCCAGGCTACTCTGAGCCTGTGCCCTGTAGGCCTTCGCATGGACCTCTCCAAGTGGCTTCAGATCACTGGCCTGCCAGGTCCTAGGCAGCTGCAGAGGAAGAAGGCCAGCCCTCCCACTGCCACCAGTTTTTGTGGCCTGTATCTGAGGACAGGGGCTGCACCAGTCCTGGGGCTGGGGGGATTCTGTGACATGCCTTGTCATCTGTCTGACAGGTGTTTGTGGGGCCTTGCCACATTCACCAAATGTGTTCTTTCCCACATTCCAGGTCAGGGAGGTCTCCACTTCCACCCCTGCCTGCCCCTCTCCTTCCCCTCCTGGCCGGCTTGGGAAGGGTAAGCACAGGGGCATGGCCAGGGCAGGATCTCAGACCTGGTACCTGGAGAGTGTGCTGGTCCTTTCTTCAGGCTGGACTGAGAGCAGAGAGGACACTGAAGGCCTCAGAGCAAAGTGGAGTTCCCCCACCTCCTTGGGGAAGCTTCCCTGAGCTGATCCACTTGCTTTCCTAATAGTGAGCCCACAGGCTGGGTGACCAACTGGCCAGGAGTGGCCTTCTGCCTTTGTTTAGCAGGGCGGGGCTGTGGAGGACACTCAGAGAGCCTGTTCCTGGGAGCTGCCTGCAATTATTAATACCAGCAATTATTCTAGATTTTCTAAAACATCTGGGAAAGAGGAGTCCAGAGAGGCTCAGGAAGCTCTTCCGAGTGGCCCACCTGGAGGTGAGCAGGGAGAATGGTACAAGGCAGGTAGACCGAGCCCCTCCATTCTGGGTGCCAGGGCTCCGCTGGGCACAGAGTGAGCAGGGCAGGCAGCCTGGCCCCAAGGCATGACAAGGAGGCTCTTGTGAACATCCTCAGGCATACTGGGGCCTGCAGCCCTGAAGGTCCCCTTTTTTGGGGCACAAGGGAGCCTGGAGTCCAGGACTCTGAAGTTGTAGCAATGAGTCAAGCTGCCTTTACTGAACACTTACTGTGTGCTGAGCAGTGTACTGAGTGCTCTGCAAACCTCATTTCACTGCGTCCTCAGGAAGTGTAGGTACCATTGCTATCCCCATTTCACAGAGACACAGAACGAGGCTTTGAGAGATTTATGTCAGCTGCCTGAGGTCATAGCTAATAGCAGGGACAGGACGTGAACCCAGGAATGTGTAGCTTCATAGGCCCTGCTCTTAACCATGATGCGCGATAGTGTGGTCTTTCCAGGGCTCGGCATGTCTGCTCAGGGAGAGAAGGCCACCGCCTAGCTGGGGTCCTCCTCGTCCTGTCTCCTCCTGCTCCTCTTCAGCATTCCTGGCCCAGGTTTCTGTCCTTGAGCCAGTCCCACCCCCATAACCCACCAGGCTGCTTGCTGAGCCACAGTGGGTAGGTTTTGTTCCCAGGGGCTGTCTTCTCCATCCTTCTGGGGGTTCTAACCTTGCCATCCCTCCCAGGTTTCTGCTGTGTCCAACCCATCCCCCACATAGCTGCTGTAGACAGCACCAGTCCCACCCAGCCTCGTGACCACTCACATGAGAGCAGTCGTGATAGCAGCTCACGCTCACGGAGCCCCTACTGCAGGCCAGGCTCAGGATAGAGAGCTTCTCACGCATTCTCTTACAACTCCGTGAGGTAGGGACCACGGCTTCTCCATGTTACAGATGAGACTCAGAGAGGACCCGTTCCTGCTGGGGTCTTAGCTGAGACTCCCCTTCCCCCCGCTAGAACAAGTATACCATCCCATAGCTTTCTTGTGTGTCTCGTGACACTTAGTGCTGTGGCATTAAGTGTTCATATGTGTGTCCCCAGCCAGCCTAGGAGGCCTGACAAGGCAGGGACTGGGTCTGTCCTGCTCACAGTCTATCTGCTGCTGCAGCAGGGCCTGGCATACCCCAGATCCCAGAAATACACAAATGAATGTGTGAACGAATGAATGAAATGGAGGGAAGCCCCCAAAGCCCATGCTTTTAACCTCTCCCTACAGCCATTCCAAGATCTCTGGCACCTTCAGGACAGATCTTGGTCTAGATGTCAGGTGCTCAAGACTGTTCACAGTTTTCCTCCCACCTACTCTCAGGTACCATCACCAGTCCCTCAGCCCCACCCCCCCTTCCCAGGCTCCTCAACTCTCTTTCATGCCTCTGTGCCCCTGTCCACACCGTTCCCTCCACCAAGAACACCTTTTCCCTTCTCTTCCCCAGACAAACTGCCCATCCTGGGTCATCCCCTATGCGGCCTCCCCCCCAGTTGCCCAACAGGGCCAGCCCTGCCTCCTCTGGGTTGCACATGGCTTTGCCCCCATCTCCCCCACTGCCCTGGCATTACCTGAGGGCAGGGCTGTGCCAGCCTCCATAGCATAGATACTGGGGAGGGTCTGCTGAATGAATGAGTGAAAGAATGAAGGAGTAGAACAAGAACAAGCACGCGTGCTGATCATCTCAGATCATTCCCCTTCTCGTCCTGGAGGTTTGAGACAAATCGGCCTCCTGCTCGTTCAGAAACTCCCACCCTGGGCTGGAAGGGAAAATGGATTGAAACCCTGTCAGCCCCGGGTGTGGACAGAGGCACTGTCAGCAAATGATGGATAAGCAGCCCCCTTCAGCAGCCTCACCCTGTGTCTAGGTGTTAAGTGGACTTCCCCCCCTTCCCACCCCCAATCAGCAGTGAAATCCGACCTGAGTAATGTGATGTTCCACTTAAGAAAGAAAACAGGATTCCCCAGCCTGGGAGGAGGCTGCGGCTGCAGTGGGCAGGGGGACAGCCTGCTAGCATCAGTATCAGCCATCAGGGGCCTGATAAGATCTTCACAGATTGTTATCCTGGGCCAGGCTGACTTGTATGCACAGCTGCGGGGGGAAAGGGAGCTCTCCAGGTAGCTGGGTCTGTTCTCTGTAACCTGCCTGTGGAGGGGTGAGGGGCTGTGTGTACTTCTGGAGACAGTTGCAGGAGGAACTGAGGTCTCAGGGCCTCTGTCTGCCCCTGGGAGCACCAACTCTCTGCCTTTGAGCCTTCAGCTGCAGCTTTCAATAGAGCCAGCAGAAGGGATGAGTGCAGACAGCACAGTGCGGTGGGCCCCACAGACCTGGGACCAGTGTAACCCTAGCCAGTCACTTCCCAGCTGTGTATCCTTGGGAAGGTCATACACCCTCTCTGAACCTCCATTGTCTTCTCTGTAACTGGGGAGCACTATCCCTACTCCTGGATTGTTGACAAGATTTAGTGATACCCTGTTTGGCCCTGACACAGCTGAGCAGCTCAACAAATTAGATGACTGTTTCATTCATTGTCCAAACCAGGACACTTTCAGAGGAAAGGGGATGCTATTAATAATTATGCTGGGACCACAGGCATAAACCAGGAGTGTCCCAGGCATCCTGGGATCTACAGTCACCCATCAATAAAGTGCTTTTCTGCAGTTCATGGACAAGGTGCGTCACGGCGTGTCCGTGGGCTCCCTTATTTTTCCTCAGTACTTGTCAGTGGGTAAAGGGCTCCTGGGTTCTTAAAAAGGGATTAGCTAAGAAACAATACCATGTAACCTTTACAAAGCACTTAGTGCATGCCGGGTGCTGTGTTCACTCATTGAATTGTCATGCTACCCCCATGAGGTAGACACCATTGTTATGCTCAATTTACAGATGGGGAAACTGAGGCTCAGAGGTGTCAAGTGACTTGCCAAGGTCTCCAAGCCAAGAAGGGGCAGAACTGAAAGCAGGTCTGGCCAACTCCCAAGCTGGGGACTTAACCACTGGACCGTGCTGCCCACTTCCCCACCAGGGCAGGCTGAGTCCTCTGCCCCAGCAGCAGAGAGAAAGGAGGCCTGGCTGATAAGGGGCCATCTGGAGGCCAGGTGGGAGTCATCTCACCCTGCCAGGTAACCGGGCCCAGTGGGCTTTTGGGCCTGCACTGGCCTCCCCAGACCCTCTGTGTCCTGAGCCCCAGCAGCAGGGCTTCTACAGGATTGGTTTCCTAGGCTGGAGAGTCCCTCCCATCAGCTCAGCAGCTGTCAGGATTAAAGAATGAGATGGCGAGAGAAATCCATAAACTGTGGTTTTGAAAAACCTGTTCTTTGGGTGAGCTATTGATCGACTGGAAGTCTCCTCCCAAGTCACCATTTAAGCTTAGTGGCCAACAGAGGGTGGCAGGGTCAGGTACAGAAAGGGGAGAGGGAAAAAGTTAATTCCCCCCATCCCATTCCTCTCCCCCAGATAACTCGCTCCCTTCCTGGGGTGTCGGGGAGGGAGCGGGCATCCTACTCCTCACAGCCTCAGGACGGTTACCTTTGGGGATCCATTGTTCCCTAAATCTGATGCTCTCTGTTTCCTTTCCCTAAGCCCTGTAGCCCCTGCATTGTGGAACGAAATGCTCAGAGGGGTCCCCTCAGTGGAACAGGGCGGGGGAAGAGAATGGCTTTGACCTCCGGTGAACTGAGAGAGAATCCTGGCCTGCCACTGCCTAGCTGTGGGACCTGGGCAAGTGACTGTCCTTTCCTGAGCCTCTCTTCCTTCTCTGTAACAGGGGACCACCTCCCCGCTTGCAGGCTGTGTGGCTGGGCTTGGGGTCAGTGCCGGGGAAGTTCCTGGATGCACCTTCCTCCGTCAGGTGCTAAGGCAGACGGGCATGTTTCACTTGGGATTCTCTCAAACAAGACAGGTGCTTTCAGCGATTATGTCAAGTTCCTCAGAATCCCTGCCAAGTGCTGACAGGGACGGAGGGCCTGGGGGCTTCTCCTGCCCTCCTGGCCCACCTGCTGTCAGTCTTCCCTGAGAGAAGTGAGAGAGGTGCTCTGCTTCCGTGTCCCACCTGGCCCTAGCACAGCAGATGTCCTGCCCCTCTGCATTGTTCCTGCTCGCGCCCAGATTTGTGTGCATCTGACTGGGTCATGTCTGCTGTGCCCGTGCCCCCCCGACACACATACACACACTCTGGAGGTCCTTGACAAAGAGCATCCCTCAGACCAGGGAGCCCAGCTCTCCAAGAGACCGCCTCTCCCAGATCAGGAAGGCACCCTTCTCTAGAACTCTGCACTTGACCCCTGGAAGACCCCTCACTGGCACCTCCTTTGGGCCCAGTCCTTGGGAATCCTGTCCTTGGGGACCCTGGACCCTGTCCTTGAGGAGCACCCAGTCTTGTGAGGGAGACAGACATGGATGCCAGTGATAGCAAACCCAGGATTCTCCCTGCTGTGCTGGACAGGTTCCCTAAGGCATGGCAGAGAGCAGGGCCATTTCTACCCAGCCCTCCCTGCAGAGTACATGGTTGGTAAACAGAGCACGGACTGAATTTCAACCCATTCACCCCTCTGATGAGCATCTTGTTCAGTGGATAACCTGCACAACCACGTAGAGCAGCCTAGAAGGGGGCAAGATCCACAGAAGAGAAGTCAGTTGTGTAGACCCTTTAAGTCAGAGATGGTGCTGGCAAGGCTGAAGGGTGGAAGACCAGCCCTCCAGGGGCCTTGCGCACATGAGCAGAGAGGGTAGTTGTGATGTCGCTGGTAAACAACTCCAGGAGAAGCTAGAGAAGAAGTGGGGCTTGTCCTCAGAATTCTCGAACTCCATGTTTAAGAGTTTGAGTTGATTCTAGGGTCCAAAGGGAGCCACAGAGGGTATTTAAGCAAGGGAGCAATAGCACCCCAACTGCTTCATGGGGGGCAGGTTAGGGGGAGAAGCTGATGAGGGAGGAGGTTTAGGAAAACGGCCCCACTATACCCCAGGGTGGAGGCTCTGTGAGGACAGGTCCTGCCCTGGCTTGTAGGGCAGCCTTAGTGCAGTTTCTGCCACCCACTAGGCACTCGATAAATATTCACCCAGAGAGGAGGTTAGAGTCTTGGCTCACTTCTCACCTGAGGCCCGAAATCTCTGGCTTCTTGACAGTGTGATCAGAGGCAGAATGTTGGGCTAAACTCTGTTCCTCTTCCCAGAGACTCTCAGTTTGCTCTGTCGTGATATGAAGTGATGTCCAGGGTAGAACGTGATTGACAAGAGGGATGTCTGGATATCTAGAGAAGCAGGGAGGTGTGCTGACTCCTTCCACCTTCATTTACCCACCCAGCCAGCCAGCCACCCGTCCACCCACCCACCCATCCATCCACCTATCTATTCACCCATCCACCTATTTATCCATCTGTTCATCTGTTTGTCCATCCATCCATTTATCTACCCATCACCCTTCCATCCATGCAGTATTCACTGAGGGCCCACTTCACACAGACCCCATATTAGGCAAATGAAGACACAACAGTGAACCCTGCAGGTGTAGCGGCCCTCGTGGGCTCACAGCCCAGTGTGGACATAGACTAGCCAGGTGGCTGGCTGCAGCATGCTCCTCTCCTATGGTGCCAAGGCCAGTTTGCACATCTGTAAGGTGAGCCACTTAGCCCCTGGGTTCCATTTCTGAGGGATGAGCAGAGTCTGGCTCTTCGTCCAGTCAACAAATCTTTCTTGACTCCTCCCCTGTGCCAGACCCTGCCCTAGTGTAGGACACAGCAGACAAGGTCCCTGCCCTTGTGGAGCTCCCGTTCCACACACTGTGCTGGCTCCAGACTTGCCAAGGTAAATTGAACAAGCAGCTCCTAACATTGAGAAGGTCATGTTCTAATGGGGTAACATGGGGGACACAGGCCAAGTGTGATACATGCTCTAATAGCTCCAAAGTCAGGGTTCAGGGGGTCGCTAAAAGGAAAGACTAACACATTTTGCTTTGGTGGATCATGAAAGGTTTTATGTAAGAGAAAACAAGTGAACTCACTCTTTCGAACAAATATCCTTTTCAAATTTATTATTACAGCAGCAATACATGCTAGAAAAAGATTCAAGGTAGTATACACCATAGAAGTAAAAAAGTGAAAGACCCTCCCCTACCCCCACCGCCACGCCCTGGAGATGAGCTCCTTTAGAAGGTGGAGTAGACACCTGCAGACATCATTGCACACACTTGCACTCAGTTCCACACGCATAACTATCGCACAGAACGGGCTCGTGCTGCACGTACCGTTTGACAACTTGCATTTGCACTTACTGGGAGGTTCCTTCTGCTTCGGTGCATTCAGCTCCTCACCGTCCACTGGCCTAGTGTTCACTTAACCTGTCCCCTAACAATGGACAGTAGGGTTTGCATGCTGGCCACTTGACCCCTTGACTGTCACTTAACTCTGCCCAGTTTGGGGAATGACCGGTGGCTCCAGGTGGCTGAAGTGTTCTGTGCCTGTAAGGGAAAATCCATGACCCAGCAGCTCCCTCCAGGAAGTTACCCTGGGAGGACACTTGGAACTTGCAGTTGCTTCACAGGGCTGTATGGAGCCCATGCAGGAGGTTGCCAGCCTCTTCGGGAAGCTGAGGTGTTAGCACAACCCCACGAGCAGCTCCCCAAGCCCACACTGTGTCCTTTGGGAAATCCCCAGCCCGGACTGGGTGGGTTCACAGGGACACAGACTTTTCTCCCCAGAGATCCAGTATCTGTGCTCCTGTCCCCTGTGCTGCCATCTCTGCCCTCCCCCTCTGCTTTCCTGACCCCAGCAGCTCCTTGGATGATGGGAAAGGCAGCTTTCCAGCATGTAGCCCTGACTCTATGTGGTGTGCATTTTTATTTTTTCAGCACATTGCGAAATTCATAACACCCAATAATAACTTCCTCACTGTACTGGGTAAAGGGAAGGAGGAAAAAAAAAAAAAGGACCTCGAAGAAAAATGAACCGTGGCAGGCATGGACTCCATTTGTAACAATATGGAAATTGATTGTTGAGTCGGAGGAATATTTTGTAGTTTGCTTAGCTGTGCTCAGCACTAATAGCTGGGAACATTAGTGAACCCAGGGAATGAGTTATGGGCACATTAAGGAGGCCATGAGGCTCCTGGGCCTCCCTCAAAGGCAGGTCCCAGCCTCACAAGTCTGCCCACTCTGAGCACTGGTCCTTTCCAGCCCTGGGAGTACCAGGCCGGGCTCTGCAGCTGGAGAAAAAGGCAGGTGCCATCTTGATGGAATGGTGGGGCAGGACCTGAATTCAAATCTCAACCCCTCCCAGCTGTGTGCTGTGTTACCTTGGGCGGGTAACTTGGCCTCTCTCAGTCTCCATTTTCTCATCTGTAACATGGTGCTAATTATCACTCTCTTAGGGGGCATGGGAGGACTAGGAACAATCATTACTGTAAAGCAAGGAGCACAGGAATTAGCACATTGGTGGCCAGCAAGCTGGATGGATAGATGGGTGGAAGACACATGGGTGTATGACTCTCCAGCTGAAGATGATGGCTGGAATTAGGGAGACACTGGGCTGCCAATTGGAGGCCCCAGGGGTGACAAGGCTGCCCAGGGCCATAAGAGTCAGCAGGACTGAGAAGGCTGTGACTAGGGACTGCAAGTTGGGACCGGGTAATGGGGTGGAGGGAGACAATGGCTTCCAGCCTCCTTTGCACGCTGGCAACTCCCAGTTGCAGAGCTCCGCCCGGATTGGGCCATCCAACTATTTCTTGGACGTCCTCATGGGAGGCTGGTTCCTTAGAGTCAGCATGATGTCAATTCATGGTCCCCACCCAACCAGAGCCCAGACCTGCCTCCCTGTGTCCTGTCTTGGTGAGAGACACCCACCACCCTCCCCAGGTTCATAGGTGAAAGCCACCTGCGTCTTCCTGGTGCCTCCCTCCCCTCATCTCCTACATCCCCTTGACTGTCACTCACATCTGTCCCCTTCTCTCCATCCCCTCGGCCTCCCCCAACCCAGGCCTCCCCCTCCCTTCTGTGAACAACTGCACGGCTTCTCCCTGGCCTCTCTGCCTGCCGTCTGCCCCCTCCACCCTGAAGTCTGAGTGAACTTTTTAAGATCTGACTTTGTCACTCCCTTGCTTAAAAGCCTTCCATGTCCCCAGCATCCTTCCAGGGACTCTAGACCTTTAGGAACCTCCCAGAGGCATCTCTGCTGCTCTTTCTCCCCACGTCCTCCCAGTCCCCCTCCCACGTGTGCTCTAGGACCAGGATTCTCAAACCTGAGCAGGCATCGGAATCCCCTGGCGTGCTTGTTAAACTACAGATTGCCACTCCCACTTCCCCATAGTTTCTGATTCAGTAAGTCTGAGCTGGGGCCCAAGAATGTGATTTCTAACAAGATCCCAGGTGATGCTGAGGCCAGTGTTCTGGGGAACCTCATTTTGAGAACCACTGTTATAAGCACACAAAATTTTGTACTGTTCTCAAACATCAGTTTCATTCCTGCCTCCAGTCCTTCGCACCTGCTGTACTTGCTGCTGAGAATGTTCTTTCTTTCCCTTCCTTTCCGTCCTCTCCACGTCCCCAGGCAGAGGCCAGCTGGGAGCCCCTCTGTTACGGCACCCTTTTGTCCCTGTCTGGCCTGCCTCTGAGTCCTTGTGACCAGCCCACTGAGGAGGGCCTCAGATACAGGGCTTTCTGCCCTGCCCGAGAGTTGGCAGCTTTGCTCTCACAAGTCAAGCACGGGATCTGGCTGCCAGAGGTACAGGCCATTTGTAGGACCACAGACCCAGGCCAGCCCTCCTAGAGGCCAGAGGGAGCAGAGGCCTCTGGGAAGCTAAGGCCAGGGGCACATTTCTGACCGGTCAGCTGGATGGCAGGCAGGGGCTCCGAGGGGGCAGCCCATGTTTTGTTTTAATCACGGATGAGATGCTGATGTGGCCCTCCCTGGGGATGGCGAGGGGGAGACCAGCCCCGCAGGCGGCGGAGGCGCTTCTGCAAACAGTGAGGGAAACCCAAGTCAGCAGCAGCGGGGGAGGGCAGGCCGCCGTCCTGGAAAGAGACATTTATTATACCAGGAGGCAGCGGGAGAGCCCCGGCAAAGGCCCGCAGCCTCCACCGCTGGCTGCTCGATGCTGCCCGCTGCTCCGGGCAGGCCCCTCACCCGTCCCGAGGACAGTGTGGCTGGGACCTCACAGGAGCTGCTAGGAGCCACCGAGCAGTTGGAAGTTGTTGGCCGCAGCAAAACTTCCAGCGCATCCTTTCCATGGGTGCCCTGGGCGGCCCTGGGCGGCCCGGGAAACTGCTCGCCATACCTATTTTAAACACCAGCGTAATGGTTTATGGCCCATAGAGGGATAATTACGGAGTGCAGAACCCGGCTTTTATGGCCCCTCCTCCCCGGGGCGCACTTAGAGAACAGTATGTGTCATGTAGCCAATTTAGATAATGATTCTGATAAAGATAAACGGAATTGTTTATTATAAGTAATTGGGTCTGCTAAGGCCCAGATGAGGTGGTGATGGGGAAGGACTCTGTAAGATGTGGGGACATGGGGACATAGGGATGGACGGGGCCTGGATGGGGCTCCAGGGTGGAGGAGACAGGCCTGCCCCCTCTCTCCCTCTTTCTTTCTCTCCCTCCCTCCCTCCTCCTCCTCCATCCTGTATCCTGGGCAGAGGCTGCTCCTGGGCATTAATAAATCATGGGGTTTTCTGTTGAGTCAGCTGAGTGGGGGAGGCACCTGGAAGGAGGGATTGGAGGGGGGGCTCGACTCGCCCTGGGCTCTGGGGCAGCCTGGCCTGGTGGCCCCCATATGTCCTCAGGCCCTTGAGGGCTGCCATCCTCCTCAGTGGGCAGCTGGCAGGTGCAAGGGGAGCGGGTACAGTGGCTGGGGTCAGCCCAGGGCTGAGACCGCAGGGCTGTCTCGAGGGGGACAGTGGCCCCCTGTTGGGGGTCTTTGTGAAGCATAAACAAAAGTGAAGGCCCTTTGAGCCCACCCTCGCCAACAACATACACACCTGAGACCTCTAATTACACTTCAGCCCCAGGCAGGGCCGTGGGAACCTGCCCCTGTCCTGCCTGCCTGACCCCTCTCCCCAGGTTCCCATTCCTCTCCGCAGGCCTCCTCAGTCAGGTCTGCGCCCATCCTGTAGGGAAGAGAGGGGTCCTGAAGACTCAGGTTCAGAAGTACAGGGTGCTCAAAGATCAGAGCCTCTGAGAACAGGATCTGTGTCCCCAGGTCTCTGAGATAAGGATCCCACAGACCAGGTCTGAGCTGGGGGTTCAACAAGGCAGGGTCTGCACTGAGGAACTACAAACTGGCACACTTGAAGTGGGGGACCTACAAGCCAGGGCCTTAGATGGAGGATCCGACAATCTAGTTTGAATGGGGGACCCTACAAGCCAGGGTCATCCAGACAAAAAAACCCCAAACAAATCCACAGAGTGCAATGGGGTCGGGAGTGGGGGTTCCTGGGGTGGGATATCCCATGAGGCTGGGGTCCCTCCAGCCAGGACCCTTAAGGCAGGGTCCCCACAACAAAGGCCCAGTGGCCCATCAGACCAGGTGTAGGGGCCCTGCTTGGCTGCCCCAGGCTGCAGCTCCCCCGGATTGAAACCCAAACCGGAGGAGCGGCCTGTCAAGGTGCCTGTGATCCCCGGCATGATTGAGAGGGGGCGCGGCAGGAGGGGGGCCATAGGCCCCCGGGCAGCCCCTCTGCAAAGCAGCAGCGCAGCAGGAGTCTGAGGAGGAGAAAAAGCAGGGATTTTCTCTTTTTTCCCTGGTCTGCTTATCTGATCGCAGAGGAGGGACGGGCTCCCGTTCAAAGGCTGTCTCCTTATCAGCTGGGGATTTGTTTGGGGCGTGATAACTGCACCTGGCGGGGAAGCCCTCCTGCAGGTGGGGGGAGGAGCAGCCTGGGCAGGTCAGGCTCCAGGGTGTGTGTGTCCCCATGATGAACATTGCTAATGCTATGGGGGGTGAGCACCCATGGCTCTGTGTGTGTGGGTCTGTCCACGTGTGCACGTTTCCAGGCCAGCTTGTGCTCCCACCTGTGTGTGACTTTGTGCATGTGGGTGGGCACAGAGCAGGCCTGCCCTGGGCAGGGGAGAAGAAAGGGGCTCAGATCTGGGCCCGGGACTGGACTGGGCACTGCTTGGCTTCAGTGCCGGCCCCACCTGTGTCCTCCCTCTGGAGTCAGATGCCTGGGACTTGTGGGAACAGGGGCTGGGTCAGCAAGTGGCATCACAGGTCACTCCTGGGTACAGCAGAGTCAGAGGGCCAGGAGGGGGCACAATTTGGAGATACGGCCCCAGGGGACATCGATGGAGAAAGAAGGGACTGTGGGAGAGGCCACTGCCGAGACCACATCAGGTGAGCAGGACTGGCCAGGCCAGGGCCAGGCAAGACCACAAAGGCAACCCAGCAGCAGGCCAGGGTTTGGCCAGAAGTGGGGACAGAGAGTGAGCCTGGGAGTAGCCACAAGGCCTGGGCCTTTTTGTGCTAGGAGTTGATTTAGCTTGATACCCACCCCATACCCATGCCATCCTGGGTATTGTTTCAAGTAGATGCTTTTTAATTAAACTTTTATTTTGAGATAATTTGTAGTTGTAAGAAATAACACCCTTTACCCACTTTCTCTCAGTGTGACATCTTGCATAACTATAGCACAACACCACAGCTGGGATATTGACATCAGTACAATGCACTGATTGCACTCAGATATCTCCAGTGTGTGTGTGTGTGTGTGTGTGTGTGTGTGTGTGTGATTCTGTGCATTTTGTCACACGTGTAGGTTTCTGAATCCACCACAACAGACAAGATACAGGACAGCTCCATTCCCCACAAGGATCCTCCTGTTGCCCTTTTATAGCCAAACCCACCTCCCTTCACCCCCCCATCCCTAACCCCTTGGGTAGTTTTGTTTAATCTTAGTAGATGGCCCCACTATGTACCAGGCCCCAAGCTGAAGTCAGGGCATCGTCTTGGTACCTCTCGGCTCCACTTCCCACGCCCTGCATCCAATCAGTCATCACAGCCTGGACATTCACCTTCCTGGTCATCTCTGGAACTCTCCCCTTCACTCCTTCCCCTCATTACCTCCCTGGCTATTTCCCCATTGTCCCTGGGCTCTCTGCCTTGAGGCTTGGCCCTGCCAACCCACCCACTGTGCTCCAGCCCAGCACTCTTTCCCAGACGTAGCATCAGCCACGTCACGGCCATGCCGATCCTCACAGCTGCGCTGTTGTGAGGATGAGAATGTGGAACGTGCTGCTCGCTCACTCCTGCCCGCCTCGCCAGCCTTCACTCTCCTTCGCTCTGCCTCCCGCCATTCTGAGCTACTTGCAGGGCTCCTGAGATGCCACACCATGTGCTGTCTGTCCCTCTGCTGGGGCATGGCACCCACCCCTCCTTCCTCCTCTTGGGTAACTCCTGCCCTCCTGCAGGTCTCAGCTCCAGCGTCCTATCCAGGGGACTTTCCCCGACATTTGGCCCGGGGTTTCCATCCCTCGGCTGGGCTCCCACAGTCCCCTGAGCCTCCCCCAGCCCAGCCCTGATCCTACGTATTGTCATGGTCTATTTACTTGCCAGTCTTCCCCAGAGACAGCAAATAACTTGAAGGCAGAGACTGTGTCTGTGTGGCGTGGAGCCAGCACCCAAATCTAGTTCGTGTGAATGGTCAACGGGTGGGTGGGTGGTAGGTACGCAGGTAGGCCTGGTGTGCCCACTCAGGATGGGGATGGACAGCCAGGGGCTAGAGTGGGAAGAAGGAAGGACTGTTTGCTTCTCTGTTGCCTGAACTGTAGCCACACATCCCAGAATGGGGCTTTTCTTGTGTGGCCTCAGTCTTCTCCCAGGTGACCTGTCTTGCAAGGCCTGAGCACCATATCTAGAAAAGGAAACATAGGGACAAATACTGAGTGTTTTCTGGGTGCGAGGCCCTGAGCATACCACAGAGAACAGGGTGGGCCAGGGGCGTGACACCCAGTCTTGGATCTGCGGTTTCCCCGCTGTATGACCTTAGGCAAGTCTCTTTACCCTGTGAAATGGGGAAGGTGCTAATATCTCCCTCGTGTAGTTCCCAGGAGGAGCCAAGGAAGTGGCGGTGGGTATGAATGTGATGAAGAGCTGTGCTTTTGTCATAGGATTATCAACTTTTGAGAGGCCCCCAAAGGTGCTCTGGCTTGGGGACATAGTGAGGAGGGTGTCCCCAGGTCAGCCCTGCCCCTTTGCCCAATATGGTGACCCCATTTGATGGGAAGATCTAAGTGTTCTCGCTGCCCCAGACCACCCCCTCCAGCTGGTTCTCCTGGAGGAGACAGGTGAGATGGGGCAGTGATGGGTGGTGGAAGAGGGTGCTGGGGGCTGAGGGAGCTGGCCAGATACACCTTCCAGGCACAGAGGGATTCTGTCCCGAGAAGACAGACAGACAGACAGACAGACTGGAAGGGGAGCTTCAAGATGACCAGTGTCCTGGGTTGGCATCCTGGCTTTGCCTCCTGGCTAACTAAGACACCCTCCATGACATGAGCAGCAAGAAGGGAAAGGTTTTGCTGTTCTGTTCACTGATGCATTCTTAGCACCTAGAACAGTGCTAGTAGGTGCTCAGAAAATATTTGTTGAATGAATGAATCAACGTTGGGCCAATCACTTCTCTAAGCCTCAGTTGGAAATGGGGATATGACACTGCTGTTTTGTTTTAGATGTAATTCACATAACTTAAATTTTCACGTACCATAAAATCCACCATGTTAAGGTGTATAATTCAGTGGGTTGTAGTATGTTCACAAGGTGGGATGTTGCTGTTTTGATCATTGAAAGGAATAACATGGGTGAGCAGCCCACAATGTGCGTGGCTGCTTCGTGGGTGTTGGTTTGTTTCTCTGTCTATCATGCACACCTGCTGCTACCTGAAAGGGTGTGCAGAGGCTTCCAAGAGGAGGCAAAGAGTCAGGCAGATTCTTAAAATCAGAGGATCAGATCCCTAGAGAGCGCAAGGTAAGTACATCAAATGCCCAGGCTAATATCTCACTAAAGTAGAGGATTAAGTCGAGCTCTGAACATCCTAGCAGCCAAGACAGAGGGAAAATAGGACAGGGAGACATCATCTGACCAGGAGGCTGAGGAGTTCTTTGGGAGAGGTCTTGTTTTGTTTATTTTTTCCTATTACCAAATTTATCTTTTGCAGGTGTCATATGAGGAATAGAAAGTGAGTGGGTGTCAGATCCCAGTTCTTGTCCAGTGCCTGCCCATCTTGTTAAACCTTGCTGAAGTGAAATATTAAACAAGCGCTGCAGAGGCCATCTTCCCAGGCCCATGGTTTCAGACAGACAAAGACGAAGGACTCAGAAGCCACTTAGAGAAGGCATTTCTGAGGGTCACGGTGCCAAGGAAGAAAGAAATATGATGTGCTGAGGAATTCTGGGGACACAGGGGCAGGCAGAGCTTAGGAGCCCAACTGGAGGCTGGTGGCATGTTCCTCCTCCCATCCCTCCAGTCCCCGTGCCCTCAGCGGGTCAGAGCTGAGCTCTCTGACCAGAGCGTGAAACAGTTAGACCACAGGGTCGCTTAGCCTTGGCATACTGACGTGAGTCAGATCATTCTTTGTTGTGGGGCCGTCTGCGCACTGTAGGATGCAGCCCCTGCCCGGCCTCTACCCACAAACCACCACTGGCACAACATCCCCCAGCCATGACAATCAAAAATGCCTCCAGACATTGCTGAATATCCCCTGGGGGGCAAAATTGCCTCTAGTGGAAAACCAGTGGGTTGGAGAGACAGCAGGCCTTCTGACCTTACACTTTGGTGTGGCCACATTTGGGGATGTTATGTGCCTTACCCCCAAACCACCCTCCATCCCAGATCTAGCTTTTGCCCATCACTTGATGAAAGAAGGAATCACACACTTGGCAGGTGGCCCTAGCCACCTCCTATTCACTCACCTGACCCCACTGCCACCTTTTTAGGAGCATGTGCGCAATTTTTTGAATATTTTATTACAGTTTGTTCTGAGATTTCAAGAAAGTAAAACAAGTGGGAAATGGGCAAAATAAAAGCACTACTCCTAGTGAGAAGAAGCATTCTTCTTGCAAAGGTGGACATCACAGCTTGGCAAAGTGGATATAAGACTGGCTGATTGTGAAGATAAATAAAATTATTAGTGCATAAAAAACGCTGGAGAGTATCTGTAAACACTGGGCAGGTGAATTACATGGCATACAAATGTCATGAAACAGGCAAGGCACACTTGGAAATCTGACCATACTTTTAGTTCTCTGCAGACAGAACTCTGCTTATAATGTGAAAGTCTGATGCCCAACAGGGACTCAGTCCCAGGATCACCTTATCCACGGAAGCAGGGGCCGCCTGCCTGCCCTCTGGGCTGGGCTGGGGGGAGAAGGAGACCTATGGGCTTTGGATCCCAGAGGCCTCACCATGGAGGGTGGGGAGACCTCCTCGCTGTGGAGCCCTTGCCACTTCCACAGGGGCATGGATGCTCTGGTCCTGCAGCTTCTGGGCTAGCGTTTTAGAAGTGGGAGGATCTTGCTGCGTTCATCCATTCAATCGGGCAGCATTTGGCAAGCAATCATGTGCTGTGTGCCAGCCACTGTATTAGGCATGGAACATACAAAGGTAAGTAGGGGAACCTCAGGGAGCTCCCAGTTTTGTGAGATCACCTTGGGCTGTCCATGCACTATTTTGCAGGTTGTTCACAGCACAGGGGCACCCAGCTAAGTGGGCAAATGGGGGACTGGAATCCACCTTGCATTTTGCTCACCTGGAATAGAGCTATGTC
Organism: Galeopterus variegatus; assembly: GCF_000696425.1. NCBI lineage: Eukaryota > Metazoa > Chordata > Mammalia > Dermoptera > Cynocephalidae > Galeopterus > Galeopterus variegatus. The sequence goes on from NW_007726850.1 coordinate 301,667, forward strand.
TGGACTAAAGAAGGGGCACTGTCTTCATTTAAGCAGCAAGGTGCAACGTGAGTTAGCAGTCCAGTGATCACAGCTTGCATAGAAGGATGAACAAGAGGCTGTAGGTATTTGCTTGGGGAAAGTAGCAGTGGGGCAGGAGAAATCTTCTCAGAAGAGGGGTGAAGAGACCTGAGCTGGGACAGCTGGGTCAGAGAGTCCTAGGTATGAAGGGCAGAGAGGGAATTCTCAGCCAACTGCAGAGGTCAAGGAGGCCTGAATAAGGAGCTGTGTTTGGAGAGCGTGGTGGCTAGTTTGTAGGAGTGGAGCGGGAAGGGCAAGAGATGAGGTTGACAGGGCAAAGGGCACCAAATGCCAGGCTTGGGGTTTGGGGAAAGGGAGTCTGGAAGGATCTAAAGCATGGGAGGATCCTGTTAGTTCTAGATCCCTTTGGCCAGGGGGCGGGGGTGGGCTAGAAGTAAGCTGGCCTCAAATTTGTCCTGCCCCCTCCCCTAGGCCACCAGGGCCCGGGGCACCCTGCCTGCTGACCCTCTGCCCTCCCCACTGCCTGCCTGTCCCCTCCCTCCAGTCCAAATTCCTACCTCCTGATTAGATTTGGGAAGAACTAATTAGATATAATTCATTATCCTCAAAAATGAGATCAGAAATCAGGAGCTCTCCTCAGAAGAAGGTGGCCTCGCCCCTCATCCATCATGCCTCTAAGTAACCAATTTAAAGTCAGGCGGACGCACACGGCAGCATTATTACCTTGTCATAAATAGTTAGGGGAAGGCCCCCGAACGAGGCAGCTTTATAAATGGTTTTTATCACATTAGTTTGCAGTTATTTGTCATCCACTTTGCTTAAGATAAATGCTGAACAAATAATCAAATTATCAAGCCAAAACCTGGGAAAGTCATTTGCATTAATTGTAGCAGGAGAGACCAGGTGTCCAAATTCAAAAAGCCCCCTGCCCCTGTCAGGCCTAGTTTGGTGGATAGGGAGGGAGGACTTCCTGGTGGGGGTGGGAAATCCATACTAGGAGTGACAGGCACCCAGAAGCACCCCATAGAATGGGGCAGGCCACACCTGGGGCTGGGACATGGGAGGGGAGGGCCTCTCAGGGGCTGAGAGGTGTGCACTGCTGAGCCTGGGTCTGCTGGGCCTCCTCTCCCCCATGTCCACACAGAGAGATGTGCAAATACACACATACACTCACACACAGACACACTCACAGGCACACTTCTTACTGTCTGTTGCTGGGAGCCAATGCCTTTTGTCTGGCCCCAGAAGGGCCCTGTCACAAGCCTGAATGGACCCCCTGCCCCCACAGAGCGTGACAGCTTCAAGCGACTTATGCCCCAGGCCTGTCTGGTTCCTGTCCTGGACACCAGCGCTGGGCAGGTGGTGAAGAGCATTCGGGCCTGAGTAGAACATGTCCAGGGGCATTTGCTGACCCCCTCCCAGCTGAGACCGACAAGTCCCCCCCAGCAGCAGCCCCTTAGTGGAGAATGGCAATTTCACGCCTTCCGCAGGAGGCCCTACTGCACCCCAGCTGGGCCAGGACTGTGCAGGCCCTGCAGGCACCCACCCCCCCCCATCCCAGCAGGGCCAGCCTCAGCCTGTCCAGCCCCTTCCAAACACACAGGTCAGAGCAGGGGCTGTGATGGCTCTTCTGGCTGTAGATGCTGGCTTAGCTTCAGAGATTGTCCTCAGTGTGGGTGTCTACACTAGCCTGAGAGATTGTCCTGTGGGGAGTTGTCTGTACTGGCCTTAGAGATTTCCTAATTGTGGGTGTCTACACTGGCCTTAGAAGTTGTCCTGTGTGGGGGTGTCTACACTGGCTTTAGAGATTGTCTTATGTGGGTTGTCTACACTGGCCTTAAAAGTTATCCTGTGTATGGTTGTCTACCTGAGAGATTGTCCTGTGTGGTGTTGTCTACACTGGCTTTAGAGATTGTCTTATATGGAGTTGTCTACACTAGCCTTAGAGATTATCCTAAATGTGGGTATCTACACTAGCTTTAGAAGTTGTCCTGTGTGTGGGTATCTAAACTAGCCTTAGAGATTGTCTTACGTGGGGTTGTCTACTTTGGCTTCAGAGATGGTCCTGTGTGTGGGTTATGCTCTGGACTTAGAGGTTGTCCTGGTGTGGCCAAGTCACTACACAGAGGTCAGTGTAGACCACACTTGGAGCTGCCCAAGAAGTGACTTCTGAGGCCAATGTGAATAGTATAGTGATTAGCATGGACACTGGAGCCAAGTGGCCTGCAGTCAAACCCCAGCGCTACCACTGCAAGACTTTGGGCATGTCATGAACTTCTCTGTGCCTTAGCTTTCTCCTCTGTGAACTGAGGGTAGTAACAGTACCCACCTCCATGGGTCACTGTGAGGACTGACTGAGTTACCACTTGTAGAGCTTGTGTCAAAGTCACAGAAAGGCTCAAAATACAACATGTCAAGGTGGTGACAGAGGCCAGTGTGAATACCTTGGATGCTTTTTGCTTCGTTTTATTTATCTGTCCCTTCCTTCCTTCACTGAGCAGCTAGTATCCTCTGGGCACCTACTGTGGTCAGGGCCACAGCTGTAACCAAGCCATTTGAAGTCAATGCCTGCTGTGGTCCTTGGGGTGGACTGGGGACACAAACAATGAGATAGGCAGTGACAGGGCACTTTGGAAGTGCTGTGATTAGGGGACCCACAGGTGGCAACTGGAGAGTCAGAGCAGGATCTCCTAACCAGTCAGGGACCTCACAGAAAGAGTCCCTGCAGAAAACAGTGTCTAAACTGAGATCTGGGATGGGTAAGAGGTAGCTAGAGGAATAGAAAAACATCTCTACACAGGACAATCTCTTTGGCTATGCGGACAGCCTCACATGGGATAACCTCTAACAGTAGTGGACACTCACACACCGGACAACCTCTCAGGCCAGTGTGGACAGCCACACAGGGCTGCCTTTGAGGCCCCTTGCCTTCCCTGTAGGAGCGCCATCCGTCAGGGCAGGGTGGGAGCAGGAGGGAGCAGGCAGACATCTCCTGGGCTGTGCTCGGGTTGTGGGGGTGGAGGGCTGCCGTATGGGGGCACTGAAGTGAGCCCAGCACATGGTCTCCGTCTGTCTCTTGGGCAGCAGAACAGGTTTAATGGGCCGGCCCGGGAGGCCACGGCCCTCAGAGGAGCTCTAGATGAGGGAGGCCCTCCCCCTCACTGCCCCAGCTCAGCTGGGCTGCCCGGGGCTCTGCAGGGCCCTGTGGGGCCCCTCTCCCCCCACAACAGCCTGTGGGGAGGCTGTAGCTTGCAGTGAGCAGGCACCTGGTGGGTGCCAGGCCCTGGAGGGAGGGGCTGGGCCTGCCCCTACTATCCTCGAAGCCTGAGGCTTCCCTGCAAGGTGTGGCAGCCGCAGCAGGGAGGGAGGACACCTGGCCAGGCACGACCTTTGCCCCAGCCTAGGCAGGCCTGCAGCGCCCCCGGCCCAGTGGCTCCCACTGCCCCCAGCCGCCTCCATCAGTCATCTCCCCACCTTCTGAACAGCTGGTGCTTCCAGGGAAATTACCTAATGAATCAACAATGCGGGGACTGTGGAGGCGGAACGCGGCGGGAAGGGGCCTTTCTCCCAGCGCTAGGCCCACCGGGCACAGAGGACACCTGCGGGCAGCAGAGCCCCCTGCCCCCTCTACCACCCACAGCCTCATACCCCCGGCACCCTGCAGGGTAGAGAAAGCTGGAGGCAGCTTTGCCACTTACCCGCCGTGTGGCCTTATGAAGTGACTTTACCTCTCTCAGCTTTGGTTTTCTCATCTGTACAAATGGGGTTAATATGGCACCCTGTGCTGGGAGGCTGTGCTGGTTGAGAGAAGTGGCCCATGCGTGGTGCTTAGCACAGGCCTGGCACGAGTGACTGCTCGGTACATGGTGGCCTAGTAATAATAATAGTTATTATCGTTACTATACCTGCTGAGGAAACATTCATTGATTTATAATTCCCAGTAACCCTTGCCAGGGAATTCCCTTTGAACCTCAGTTTCCTCGGCTGTAAAGTGGGGGCAGGAGCCTCTTTGCTTGAGGGTAGTGGTGGGGACTGGTTCCTGCCCTTGGAGACCTCCTGGCTCCCAGCCCAGTCTGGGAGCTCAGCCCTGAGAATTCTGCAGAACCAGTTCCCTGGTCTAGCGAGCTTGGCTCCCACGCCCTGCCCTCAGGAGGAAGGATGCCTGCTCCCAGGGTGGGCACAGAGGCCTGGGGAGGTATGGGCGGAAGTGTGTGGGGCTGGGCTAGGAGCCGGTGGGCGGCCTGTTGGAGCAGGCCCCGAGCTGGGCACAGAGGGCCCATTGTTGCTCGGCCCAGCCAGGCCAGGCCTGCAAGAGCGGCCACTGCTACCGAGTTTCAAGAAGTGTCTAGACAGGGCAGCCCCAGGCCCTGGCTTCGGCTTCCTCCAGGCAGGGCTATGCCATCAGGGGCAGCTGGGAGGCTGGTGCCCTCAGCTCACAGGGGACCTGACAAAGGAGGCTGGGGCCGAGACAAGGTTGCAGTCAGGAAAAACAAACAGACACGATCCAAACGCTGCTGGCGAGGAGGATAGCGCTGGCTGTGGTAACCTGGAGAGGTTCCTGTACTGGGGAGTCAGAAAACCCTAGATTCCAAGCCAGTTGCTATTGCTGTGTGACCTGAGCAGGTGAATGTCCCTCTTTGAGCTCTTCTGGCCTCAGCTAAACAACCAAAGGTTTAAGAACTCTGGGGTTAGAGAGCCATGGGTTCAAATCCCAGCTCTGCCACTCCCAGGGTTGCATGACCTTGGCAAGGAACTTGGCCTTTGTGAGCCTGTTTCCTCAGCTATAAAATGGGTATAAATCCTTTCCTCATTTCTAAAGTGAGATGAAACATGTAAGATGTTTAGATTAATGCCTGGCATATAATGAGGGCGCCATAAACATTAACGACTGCAGTATTGTTATTATCTCATCATCATCCCCATTTGTTTTAGATAAAGCCAGGCTTGTGGCTCGCTTGCCAGGCAGTGCCTGGCACATGGCCGGCACACAGTACTCAGGAGTGCCTTTTCCGAGATGCACTAGCACCCTGCTCTCTCCCTGGCCTTGGTTGCCCTGCCTGGGCAATGGGCTCATCCCAGACCAGGCCACCCACCAGGCAGGGGCACCAGGCCAGGCCTTCTTTGGGGAATCCCCCAGGTGTCTCTGCCTCCCAGCATGGGGCTAATTTTAGTCAGGTGGGCAGGAGTTGCTGCTCTTATCTCTGCCTGGTATTTTTGGCACATCCCAACTGACAGGCTCCTCTGCCCTCCCAAGCCAGCCGCACCCATGGAGCTCTGGCCTGAGGCCTCTGCCAGGCTCTGGCCTCCCAACCCCAGCCCAAGAGACACTAGGCGGCGGGGGGACGCTTGTCCAGCCACCTCTTGTTTGCCTCCAGCAGCCTCTGGGCCACCCACAGCCGACCCCAGGTCTGAGACTGTGGGGGTCTCACATCTGTAAAGGGGAGCCGTGCACCTCACTCCCCTCCCCCCCCACGCTCTGTGTGGTTTCCATGGCAATGAGCACAAATCCCCCAGCCCTTCACAGAGGAGCCTTGTTTATTTTGCCCACATAACTTTGGAGACCAAGTCACAGGCCCAGGTTTTTCAAGTCCCCTGCCCAGCCCAGCCCACTACTCACCACCCAATTAGACCGACAGGCCAGGGGCAGGGCGAGGGGGGAGCAAGACACCCCTCCCCCTCTGGACCAGGCCAAGGAGCCATGGGCAGCAAGCCGAGAGGTGGGACCTCCAAGTCCGCTCCCCACTGGGAACCTCACCTCCCTTGTCTATAGAATGCGGACGTGTCACAGAGAGCACTAGCTGCTTACTAAACGCACCAATTATGCAAGTCTTTCCTGACCTTGACCAAGGTAATTTGCCTCCCGGAGCCTCAGTTTCTCCACCTGTGAAATGGAGCTAAAGGTATCTGCCTCATTGGGGGAGCCAAAGCATTGAATGCAGTGGTGCCTGTGCAGTACTTAGTGCTGTGCTCGGCACCGAGTGAGTGCCCATTTGCTGGGAATCACTTGTCTTTCTACTGCTAGTGCTGCTGCTGCTGCTATCATCATCATCATCCCCAGGCAGAGGCGGCTGTTCCACCATGCCCCCACGCCTCTCTGGCTTCCTCCAGCTCCCTGGAGCTGCTGCCTGAGCCAGTCCCTTCCTCGCCCCCCTCCCAACCTAGCCCCCCCATGGTAACCTGATTTGGGGGGAGGGGCGGCACAGCCTGGCACGGCCCATTGTCAGGCCTCCCCCTCCCCGTGGGGCTGGGGCGGCGGGGGTGGGGCTGCCAGCTGTGTGGTGACATTCCGCAGCCCTGCTAACCGCTGCTCCTGACGCTGGTGGCTAAATTGAGTCTCGGTTTCCTTAAAATGACTATTTATTGCTTTAATGCAGTATTGAGTATTTACTGAGTGTTGGAGAAAAGGCTCACCCAGCGCGGTGCTCAGCAGCCGCCGGCCAGTGGGGCTGCTCCGGGAGGCACGTCTGAGAAGGGGGGCAGCTCCTCTTTCCAGAGGAACAAAGGCCCCTCCGGTGCTCCCTGTGCTGGGCTGCGGGGGCAGGGTCGCTCACCTGGAGTCTCTGATCTGGACCACCCCCCTCCCCTAGGTGGAGCATGTTCAGGAGGAGGGGGCCCACATGCCGCCCCCCATCCCGCTCCCCAGCCATGGAGAATCGGTGGCCTTTGAACAGAGCAGGCAGGCACCAGCTGGCCCCCAACCAGCCCCTCAGCGGGACCAGCCCATGCCAGCCTGGAGCATCTCAGCTGTGTCCCCTCCATGGAGACCCCCAATAAGGGGGCACAGGTCGTCCCTGAGGGCTGCACCATTGTCTCTGGGGTGGATGCACTGCGTGCATGGAGAGGCAGAAACAAAGGTGGGAGGAAGAAGCCTCTTCATCCCAGCTGCCACGCGTGGGCCACATGCCAGGCACCGTGCAGGCGCTCTGCCCACCCCCAGCATCCCCGAGACAGCCTGCGAGGTGGCTACTATTCTACCTGTTTTACAGATGGGAAAACTGAGGGTTGAGAGACTTGATGAGATGCAGAGAGTGGGTGTGAGCCCAGGTCTGGTGCTAGGCTCCTCACCTTTGAGAGCCCAGGGTGCTGCACCAGGGTGCCGGGGAATGGTCAGGCTCCCTGGAGGAGGCGGCCATTGAATCTAGCCTTGAAGGATGATGAAAAGCATTCAACCAGCAGCCCTGGAGGGGCAGTGGGCAGGCCAGGAAGAGGGGACAGAGTTGGGACAGCACGATTTCAGAGTGACCGAGTGAGTGAGATGGATCAAGTGAGCGGGGCCAGATCAGGGAGCACTGCCTCAGTGGGGCCGGAACCTCAAATCCATTTCTAGAAAGAGGAAGGGGAGGCACTGAGAGAGAAAGAGGGTGCAAAATTGAGGGCAAAGAAAGAAGGGACAGAAGGAAGAGGGAGGTGTGGAAGACAGGTTGTCAACGTGAGAGCAGTGAGGGCCTAACAGCGGATGTGTCTGTGGCCTTTACTCTCTGTGGGGCACCACCCTGAGCCCTTGACACACATTGAAACATGGAAGCAGAGCTCAGGGGCTGACCAGAACTTTGGAGGCCCCACTAGGATGTTGGGGCTCCTCTAGCCTGTTGATTGTGAGTGCAGAGGCTCTGAAGACTTCTGTAGGATGTGACACAGTTTGATTTTCATCCCCAAAGAGCCAGGAGGTGGTAGAGGGGTGAGGAGGGCAGCAGGGGGCATGGGCAGGGCAGTGTACAAGGACAAAGGCCACAGAGGTGCCCCGTGTGTACAGTGGGAAAGGAGCGGGTGGAGGGCCCAGGTCCTGGGCTCAGCCCTAAGACAAGGACTATGTCACCTCCAGAAGAGAGAGCCAAACTTAGAGGGAAATGATAAATTGGTCATTTTCTTTCTTTTTTTTAATGTTTTTTTCTATTTCTTTCTTTTTTGTTTTTTTTGTTTTGTTTTTGGCAGCCAGTCCATACAGGGATCGAACCCTGGACCTTGATTATCAGCACCATGCTCTGACCAACTGAGCCAACTGGCCAGCCCCTTCTTTTTTATATTCCAAAAGTCATTATTGCTCATTGTAAAATAAATTCAGGCAGAGCAGAAGTAAGTTAAGCAAAATGGGACGGTCCTCATCCCTTCCCCCACCCCCTCCTCAGAGGTGGTCAGCTGAGTAACATTCCAGACCTCTCCTACAAGCGTCAAAGCATGTTCAGGGCACATGCAGTTGGTTTTCCTTTTCATGGGATCCGTATCTTCTCTAAACTCTGCACTTGGCTGTTCCACTTAGCAACATGCTGAGGACACCTGCCGTGTCAGTGCACACGGACTAACCTCTGTCTTTGCAACCACGACGCAACAGTCCAGGCAATGGGCAAACTCTGATTTATTAACCCGTTTCCCCACTGACAGCCCTTTGGGCTGCTGCCATGCTCTGCTGTCACGCACACAATACGTCGGCGAGCATCCTGGTACATAGATCTTTGTGCACATGGGCCGCCTGACGGGAGCTGGGGTGTAAACACATTGGGCTGTGCTGCCCCGGGGGCATCCACAGAGCCAGCCAGGCAGCAGGCGGTAATGGAAAGGGGTCTGGAGCCCCAGGGAGGAAGAGGGGGCTTTGAAGGAGGAGTTGGTGCTATAGAATCAGAGGTGGTGGTTTGAGGGCTTTTGGCATGCAAGTGACAACAAAGCCATAAAAGGACAGAACCCTGAGGGTCCTGGCATTTCAGAGTAGGTGGAGAACTGGGAACCTGCAAATATGTGGGGAGAGACAAAGGCTGTGAGCCTCCACAGAGCTTCCAGAAGAAGGGAATGGCCAGATGTGGCAAATGGCAGAGGAGGGCATGAGTGTGGACGTCCAGCCCCTTGCGCAGTGCATGGCCACAGCGCTGCTCAGCAAACACTGGGGCGGTTGAATCAACAAGTGAATCTATGAATGAGACCCTAGGGTCTGGAAGGTGTGTGCGCTTTCAGCGCTTTCAGGAGTTTGGGGAAAGTGGAGGAAGCTGAAAGCAGGTTGAGCGAGGAAGGAGGCACAGGTGAAGAGGTGGTTCTGGTGGGTGTGGGCAGAGTCCCCCCCAGTGTGGCTGGCCAGGGAAGGGGAGCGGTGGGTATGGTGAGGCGCTGGCAGGAGCTGAGTGTCCCGGCGGGTTAGGAAAGGGAGGGTGGAGGAAGAGATGCTCAGAAAGTATTTTGATGTCTGGGGCTCAGGGACAGAGACTGCTATCGAGGCCAGAGGTCTGAAGGGACCTCAGCATTGGGGGGAGGAGTCCCTCTGAGTCAGAGACAGCGGCTCTGTCCTGGGCTCTCAGCATTCCCCATCTCATTGTACCTTCACCAGAAGGCAGATTATAACCTCCCATTATACAGCTGAAGAAACTGAGGCTCTGGAGGTGGAGTCCCAGGCCCACGGTCACAAAACTAAGACAAATAGAGGCAGGATTTGAATCCACGTCTTCCAGACCTCTAAGAGACCCTCACCTTCACCTCCTGTCCCCTAGACCTGCCCTAGACCTCGCACTGCCCCCTGGCCCTCGTGGGCTGGTGCTTAGCAGGGGGCCATGGTCAAAAAGGGAGAGAGCAGCCTTCAGGGAACTGGTTGCTCGTGCCCAGCAGTGGGAAAAGCATTTTGCACTTTCCTTCCATTGTTAAACCATCTTGGATGCTTTTCTGCATGAGGAAACTGAGTCGCAGTCAGACTTATTTGCTGTTTAAACATGGACTCGGAGACTGTGACAGGCCTGGGGTCCAGCCCTACCAAGGGGCTCTTGACGGCAGCTCAGGAACTGGGCAGCCTGATGGTGAGAAGTAAGGGGGTGGAGGAAGAGAGTGGCTTGCACAGGCAGAGGAGACGGAAGGGCATTCCTCGCGCAGACCTGGAGTAAGGGTGGTGCAAGAAAGCACAGGGAAGCAGAGCAGGAGCTGAGGGTGGGCACTTTATGGTGTCCGAGAGGGAGCTGGGGCAGTGCGGCCTGCAGCAGGGCCTGGCCCAGAGGGCAGAGGCAGGGATGGATGGCTCCTGTGGATGCGAGGACTCGGGGCAGATTGGGGCTGGGGAGAGGGAAGGGGGCAGTCAGCAAGCTGGGGGCCCTGGCCTCGCCACCCACAACTTCGGACCGTGGGGGGTCACTGCGCTCTCTGCCTGGGCCTCCCTGGCCCACCCAACAATAACCCAGTAGCCACTCTCAGGACAGCCAGACCTTCCCAGCCTTCTCCTGAGAAAAGAGTTTCCCTCTGGTCTACATTATGTATTTGTGTGTGTGCGTGTACACCTGTGTCTTAGGTATGTCCCTGGTCACCTGCAATCTGCAAGGGCACCTACATGGGCCTGTGTATCTTTGTTTTCGTGTCTTTGTATTATTTGTATTATGTCCTTGTTTGTCCAGAATCTCTTGTGTCCTTCTGTGTCAGTGCATACCTGGGTCTTTTGTGCTCCCATGTGTCTCTGCACACACTGTGTGTGTCTCCAGATGCCTGTGTGCCTTTTTATGTGCCCATATGTTTCTCTGTGTGAGTAGATGGCATTTCAGTTACCTTATGTGTGACAGTGTGTCCACATATGTGTGTATACAGGTATACATGTGTGTTACAGCATGTGTCCTGGTGTGTCTATGTACTTGTGAGGCCTTGTGGCTCTGGGGCTAGGGCAGGGGGTCAATTGTCTCTACGTCAGGGCAGAAAAGGAGGTCATCAGAGCCCAAAGTCCCTCTGCATCTGGGCAGCCTGCTTCTCTGCCCCTGACCCCAGGATGACCCCAGATACCCTAGGCCACAAGGCAGGCCAGGAACCACAGTGACCATGGTAGAGGTGGGGGAGGAAGGTGTGAGACATGAAGTGTTCAGAGGAGGCTGAGGGCAGGGCCAGCCCAACTGACAGTGGCCAGACCCCAGCCCTGCCCTGAGCCCAACCTGCAGCTTTTCCAGAAACCTGTCACTGGGAGGGCCCTAACCTAAATCTGGATCCCCAAGAGTGTCTCTGGCCTGTGCCTCCCAGCATGTAGGCCAGCATAATTGAGTCCCCCAAAGCAGTCACCTGACTTGGGTCTGGGTGACACCCCTCCAAGGGGCAAACCCCTGAAACAGCCGCAACAGCCTCCCATAGTTAGACATATGCATCTGTGGGTAGAGGCAGCCCGTGTCCCCACAGGTGGAAACGTGTGTGTGTGCGCGTGTGTATGTGTGTGTACCGGTGTTTCAGCAGTTGTGCATGTGTGTAAATGTGTGAACATGCTCAGAGATCAGCTTGATAGCATCATACACATATGCAGCCCTTGGTTTGGTGGCATGTGTCACTGTGCATGTGGGATTCACAGACACATTTGCATGTGCAGGCCTGTGTAGACAGCACAGTTGGGCAGACAGATGTCTTGGTAGGTGTGAATAGTGAACCACTTGGGTGCCAGTATGTGCACATATAGTGCCAACACACGTGAGCATTGGCAGGCATGTGTAGGTGGCTACAGGCATGTGCAGGCCTGTGTAGACAGCACAGTTGGGCAGACAGATGTCTTGGTAGGTGTGAATAGCGAACCACTTGGGTGCCAGTATGTGCACATATAGTGCCAACACACGTGAGCATTGGCAGGCATGTGTAGGTGGCTACAGGTGGGGGCCTGTAGACTGTTGGCAGTACAGGTGTGCACCATACGAGTGTGCACATGTGTGCACATATGTAACAGGTGAATTCACACAGGTGTGGGTAGGCATGAGAATCAGGAGCTGTGTACACACGCAGTCTGCCTGACCAAGCTAGCTGCCATCACTGTGGTTACCTGAAGGGAAGTGTGGGACAGACACACAGCTGGCAGGGCATCCCAGAGTGGGGGCAAGGGAAACACCCAGGCAGGACAGTCACCCCTCTCCCAGAGCTCGGCATCCAGGCACAACCCCCATGCCCAGCTCACCTTTGCAGTCAGTAGGAATTCAATCCCACCCCAGTAAACCGGCCCTACTTTGCCACTGCTGCCGAGCCATGAGCTGGGGGAGGGGACCCTGCTCGGAAATTGGCCATAAATTTCTTGAGATGCTTTAATTTTTTAAAAGCCCCACGTAGATGCTTTGCATTGCATTGCGAAAACCCACAAATATCGGCTAAATGAGGTGTGCCAGCAGAAGGCCTGGCCAGGCCTGCGGCCCTCCCCTCCCAGCAGCTGGGCCTGGGCTCAGCTGGGGCCCCTGGCCTGGCCAGCCGGGGCCAAGGGGCCCATCTTTGTTCCGAGCAGGGCTCAGACTGCAGAGTGGCTGGGTAAATAGTCGCCGCAGTAATCGCAGGCTGATTCCAACTAATTAAATCCTGCGCCAAGAGCCCACTCCAGCCAGTATCCTGAGAGGCCACGAAAACACAGACACTCCAGACAGGGCTTTGCTCCAGGTCGGGTCTGGATCTCTAATCCCGTATCTTTTGAAAGATAGGCACGCCCCGGGATGAGGGGTCAGCGGGCCTGCCCTGTGCCGAGCAGTGGAATTTTTCAATAACCAGCAGCTGGGTCACCAGGCACACAAAGGCGGTGTAATATCCTGTGGGCTTACTCAGGGAGAGAGTGGGCTGTGCAGAGCCAGCTCTCTCCAGGCCCGGGGCAGCGGCCCCCCACAGCCCAGGCTCCCAGCGGCCCGAGGGGCCACTTGGCCAGGCTTCCACTCACCTCCCACCAGAAGGGCAGAGAGAACCGAGGTCGGCAGCCTCCACCGCCCCCTTCTCCCAGACTGGGGCTTCCAAGTAAATTCATCTTCCTTATTAAAAACCAGCCCTGATGCTCCCAGGCCCCAGCTGCGGCTGTGGCAGGACCTGCCAGGGCAGGGCTGCTGGGGCCAGGTCCCCTCCAAGGGGCAGCAGATGCTCCTCCCATGGGGAGGCCACAAGGGGCAAAGGTTTCCAGCTCTAGAGTCAGAAGGACCCTGTTCAGATCCTTCAGGGCCTGTCCACCCAAGAAGATCCTGGCTGGGCCTCGTACTGGCTGGTGACCTTGGCAAGGCACTCAGTTGTACCCTCTGTGAAGTGGAACTGCCAGTCACAGTGGGAGGATGTTGGGGGATTAAATGAGAGCCAGTGTCTGGCAGCGCTCCCCTGCCCTGCCACTGCCTCAGTTTCTCCCACTGTATAACAGGGACCAGGGCCCCTCAGAGGCTTGGGGGGAAGCAGGGTTTTTGCCCGTAAGGAGCTCACACACTGTAGAGGGCTGTCCACAGCAGGAACCATGCCGCACATGTGAGAGTGATTAGAATTGCAGAGAGACCCGGCTGATTTTATTTTATTTTGTTTTTTCCCAGAAAACAATAGTTGCCCCCTCTCCCGAGTCTGGAATGCTTTAGGCCCAGGGTCTGGGACCCCTCATTTAAATTGGCTGCGAAGGGACAGGCGCTGTGAGCCCTGGGAGGAGGTTGTTAGGGATGGAAAGCCGGGGCCCAGGAATTTACAATCCGTTACTTGAGAGGTGTCCTGCCTCCCCCTCGCCCCATCCAGGCCTTCGCAGGCCCAGCATGTGCCGTAAAGATGTCACATTGGGTGGGGGGTGCCGAGGAACAGTCCAGGGCCTGGACTTTGGGAGGGGGGACACAGTCGGGACAGAATCCTGGCTGCATCAGGTCCAAGCAGGATGGACCTGAGCAAGAGCTTTCCTCTCTGCACCGCAGCGCCCCTCTGTAGGGCAGAACACTTGCATGCGTGTCCTGGTAAGTGGAGGCTTTGTTTTTATCACACACCCTGCCCCAATAATGCCAGAAGTGAAACAGGTGGTGGCCCAGTATGATGAGTCCACAGACTGATGGCACCTTGCAGCAGGGACTTGGTCAAAACTGTGCGCCTCCCGCTGCCCACCTGTGAATTCTGCTCAGCATAAAGCAGCAGGCTCCTGTTGTCCTTTGCCAAGTCACATTGCAGACCTTATCTCCTATCTGGGGCTCTGGCACTTTATAGCTGTGAGTCAGGTCACCTTTCCAAGCCTCAGTTTCTTCATCTGCGAAATGGGAAGTCATTTCCCTGTCTTCCAGGGTTGAGGGGAAATGAGATGAATCTGGTTGCTGGGCCCAGAGCCAGGCCCACAGCAGGCTGTCACCTCAGTTTCTTCATCTGCGAAATGGGAAGTCATTTCCCTGTCTTCCAGGGTTGAGGGGAAAAGAGATGAATCTGGTTGCTGGGCCCAGAGCCAGGCCCACAGCAGGCTGTCATGAGAGGGGCCGTCCATGCTGGGGCAGGCTGACAGCCATGGTGCCGAGGGAGCACTCACACTGCAGGGAGTGCCTCCCAAGGGAAACGGCATTTGGGAGGACCTGAGAAATGAGTGGGGAGTCACCAACAGAGGACGGGGGAGGGCACGGCATGCTGGTGGCTGGGCTCCATGGGCGCTCAACACGCCAGACCCCACAAACAACTTGCTGCCAGGGAGGAGGGTCAGATCTGAGACCTGCATAGGGGCCGCATGATGGGTCAAATGTGTGGACAGGTGTCAAGGGAGACGGAGGACCCGGATCTGCTCAGGCAGGGGTGAAGGCGACTGTCAGCACCATCAGGGAGATGGACACAGACAAGGAGACACCTGTGTGGGGCCAGATAGCAAGGCCAGCTTCCTAGGAGGCACTGGGGAGTGTTGGGGCATTGAGGTGGAGCTGTTTCAGGTACTGTGAGGAAGAGGGTCGGGAAGCCCTGAGAGCCTCCTTGGGAACCACACTGGTCCTAGCAAACACGATCCCAAGAGGTGACTTGAGATGGTGGTTCCCCAGGCACCCAGATTACCAGGTCCCCAGGCTGTGGGGCACTCGGCTTCTGCTCTGGGCAGAGCAGGGTGCCAGGGACCTTGCTGGGGTGATCACCTCTCCTCTCTGGCTCACAGGCTTATGTGGACTGTGGCCCAGCTGGGCCAGTTAGCCATTTCAGTCACCAACTCCTGGAGACCCCCAGCCCTGAGCAAGGACATCTCTTGATGAGTATTTAGGAATCACTGTCTCAGGGATGGAGGCAGGGGCAGATGGAGGGTGCACCCCCAAGGGGAGCTTGCATGGAAATGCCCTGCCAGTGTGTGTGTGTGTGTGTGTGTGTGTGTGTGACTGTGGCGGGGGCAGGGAGAGAGTAAACAGCCGCTGCCCTGTCCTCTCTGCAGCCGTGGCCAGGTACACAGGCCTGTTTGGACAGCTGCCTTGTCTGTCCGTCTGTTTGGGAGATGTTGGCTGATAGATGGGGGTGGTGGACTGTTAACCCCTTACTGCCTGCAGAGCCGCTACTCCCTTCCTCCTTCCATGGGGTACAAGGCAGCCAGAGGGTGGTCCTGGCCACCCCCACCCCAGCTCCTCTCTGAGGGGGGCCACCTCTAGCTCTGAGCCAGGGACAGTGCCTCAGGGACAGGGCGAGCGGGGCTCCAGGATCAACAGCCTGATCCCCCACCCCCAGAGGGGTCTCTCCCAGTAGTGACCAGAGACAGTCTATGTCCCTCTGTCTGTCCAGAGCTCTCCTCGTGCCCTGGAGAAGCTCCTCTACCTTTACTAATAAGCCAGGTGGTGGCTTTCACAGGGTTGCCCCATCTTCACAAATATCAGCTCAGCCTTGGGTCTGGGGTGCAGGAAGTGGGGGTGGGTCCAGGACCACCAGCAGCAGGCCCCTGTGAAGTGTGAACAGGCAGAGACGGAGCTTGGGGTGGTGGTGGGGGAGGTGGTGGTGGGGAGCCGAGCTCAGATCCTTCTCCTCTTGGGCATCCACAGTGCCTGACTGTGGGAGGGGGCGGGCGGTAGATCCCAGACCCAGTGATGAATCGATGCTGTCCTGGCTGTCAGTGTGGTCTGACTGTGGCGACTGCCCCCCTGGCATCTCCATGTGACCCCCGCCCACCACCCTGCGGCCCCATCTCGGCCATGGCTCCTCCATCCACTGCAAAGCCCTGTCCATCTCATGTCCTGCATCCCTCTCTAAGAACCCACCCCCTTCTCTCACTCCTGCCCCCCAGCCAGGACCCCCTGTGCCTCTGACCTGCAGGGTGCCAGCAGTGGTCCTCTCAGCGGGTCTCCCCGCTCCCGCTCTGTGCTCCCCCCACCTCTTGGTCTCTGCTCTGCAGCCAGAGTGATCTTTTAAAAATGTAAATCGCTCAAGCCATTCCCCACTTAAAACCTTTCAATGCCTTCCCAGGGCTCTTGAGATTAAGACAAAAATCTTTTAAATTGGCCCACAAGGCCATCAACAGGGCATGGGTTAAATAAATTAGGGTTTGCCTGTACAATAGAGGATCCGGCAGCTATAAAATCAGGCACTGTAGGTCACTATGTGGAGTCATCTCCCACAGTTATGCGGGGGAGGACACAAGGAGCAGAACAGTGGTAGAGTATGTTACTGTTTGTTAAAAAAAAATAAAAGATGGACAGAAACCCCAACACTCCTCGTGACATTACAGGGAAGGGGACGGGTGGGCACACCCGGCTTGCGTGCGTCTATTACGTATGTGTGACATTATCTCCGCAAGGAGGTGCAAATGGAAGGCTTTGATTGCCTCTGGGGAGGGGACCTGGCTAGGGATGGCCTGGAGGAGGCCACAGCGAACACCCTTTTGTATATTTTAATATTAAACCATGGAATGCATTACCTATTCAAAAATGAATTTAATTATTTTGAAAATAAAAAAATTTTAAATAGATGGTCTCCAGGACCCTGCACACTCTGCTGGCTCTTGTGCTCTCCAGCCTCCTCTTGTTCCACGTGTGACCCCGCCTTGCCCCTTTTATTTCTGCTTAATGCTCGTTGTCTCAGGACCTTTGCGTGCGCTGGTTCCTCTGCCGTCTGGCCCCTCCACCGGTTCCCCTCCTCTCTCCGTCTCAACCCAAACCTCTGTCCTCAGGAAAGCGGCCATCTCTGACTCACCTCCGCACCACCCCCAGCATGGGCTGGATCAGGAGCACTGTGTTTGCTGTCTCCCTTCTCAGTAGGTAACGCACGTGGACAGAGCCCACAACTGGCCCGTAAGCAGCTGTCCCCAGCGCCCAGCACTGTGCCTGGCACATCAGTATTTGGGGGATGAATGAACAAACAGGAAGGAGAGGATGCCCTGGGAATTCCATGCCATGGGCATTGGGGGGTGCCTACCTGGGCTTTGAAGGATGAGAATTTTGCTGGACAGTGCCCAAGCAGAGGGCAATGCAAGGCGCAAAGACCAGGCAGCT
>NW_007726850.1:319134-321724 GCF_000696425.1 Galeopterus variegatus
CAGGAAGGAGAGGATGCCCTGGGAATTCCATGCCATGGGCATTGGGAGGTGCCTACCTGGGCTTTGAAGGATGAGAATTTTGCTGGACAGTGCCCAAGCAGAGGGCAATGCAAGGCGCAAAGACCAGGCAGCTGGATTTCTCTAGCAACACATCTGCCAATCCCAGTCTCCCACGCCCGAGTTGTGTGGGTCTTGGACAAGTTACTTCCCTTCTCTGTGCCTCAGTTTGCTCACCAGAAAAATGGGAGTGTTGGCAGGGACCTGTCCGAGTTGCTCGGGGCAGGGTCTGTGGATCCCAGTGGAAGGATGGTGCGCACACTGTTGGCTCTGGGTAAATGCTGGGGGAACTGCTGCAGGGCCCGCGGAAAGGGTTAAAGCCGAGCGCTTTTTAATTGTCAAATGACTGCAGGCGATTAGCGCTGGCAGCTTCCTCAATAATCGCTCTTCTCTGTACCTGCTGGGAGCTTAATTAAAAAACAAAGAGGCTCAATTTAAAGGCCATTACTATGCTAATGCAGCCAGGCGGTGATTAAGCGGCTCAGGCGGACTGCAGGCTGCTAGGGCAGGCAGGGCTTGGGGCGATCTGTTACCCACTAAACGGGTGGGTGGGTGACGACAGTGGGGGCCTCTCCAGTGGCTGTTGCAAGCTCTACCCAGCCCAGGCAATGGGCCCTGACCTGCCACGCCCACCGCTCACCTGTTCCCAGCTGGCCAGAGATCCAGGACTGTGTCTCCCAGATCTTCTTCCTGCTCCCCACACCTCCAAGTGCCTCCTTTAGAATTTCTCCTCCCGCCCCTACTCCACCTGCTCCCCTCAGCTCGGCGCGGAGCCCTGCTCCTCTCATGCATCCACTTCTCAGGTTAATCTTTCAGGCCCCTGTCAATGGCTCAGATGGGGGGCATGTTCTGTACCCCCCACCCTCCACTATGGCTGCGTCTTCACAAAAAGTCAGCCTGGCACAGACAGGCCACTGGCTGGAAGCAGGTCTCAGGCTCCCAAACCTCTGGGGCATTTGCTTTCCTGTTTCCAACCACTTCTCAACCTCCAGGAAGGCAGGAGGGTGTGGTGGTTACCAGCCAGGCTGATCTGGGTTGGGGCCAGGTTCCGCATCTCAGCGGCTGGGTGTCTCACAGAAAGAAGGGACTCCTACCTCCCAGAGTGGTCACGAGGCATCCCTCGATGAGGTTCCTGCATGTGAAACCCCAAGCACAGAACTGGGCTGGTTCCTGTGAGTGTGACATCTTATAGTAACATATGCCAGGTTTGGAACCTGAGTTCAAAAGCTCCAGCAGGAGCACAAGGACTTGTGAATGAGGGAGGGGAGGCTTAGTCCAGATCACTTGAGAGAAACTGGGCGGTGAGTCCCTCGGTGATTGGGCTAGCAAAGCTGGTGCTATCTCTGGCTGCATTAAAAGGAGCATAGGGTGTGAAATAAGGGAGGAGATGGCTGGTCTCCCTTCTGGAGGAATGAGCTGCAGGGCCCCATGCTTCAAGGGCTTCATGGGTGAACTCAGGCTCATTCGGGACGATGAGATAGTGGAGAAACAGCCAAAAGGAACCTCGGGAGCTTAACCCAGAGAGGGGAGTGTCACTGTCTCTGAGTCCCTGAATGGTAAGAAGGCGCCCTTAGTCTACAGGGCCCAGACTGGACATTTGGACCCAACATAATACACCCCAAAGTCTGTCTTGACCCATGGTTTTGACCCTGAATGTGTTTTCATCAGCTGCCTGGTAAAATTTGTGATGATAAAGTTTGGTAATTTTGTTGGTAGCATTGAAAACCACCCTGCCTGAGCCTGGGGAAATTTTAACTCGGTAAAATAATCAGTACAAAAATACAACTGATAATGGTGAAACAACCCGTGGTAAAATGCGTCACTGGCAGCAAATGAGCCAGAGTCAAGCAGTAGGATCCAGTACAGCCACAAACCTGATGATAGAGCAAACCTTATCGAAAATTTTTCATGAGAAGTAATTTTATCTCAATAAGAAAAATTTTAGTAAAATAAAAATGGAAATGGAAAATGTTATAAATTATTTAACTGTACTAGAAAGAAAATTGACCAAAAAATTAAATTGCTTTAATGGAATTTGTTCCAGAAAACACTTGCTCAAAGGAAGTTTATCAATGTTGTTATAAACCTAATTAAAATGCTATGGTCTATGTACAGGGAGTCCAAAATCCTTTGGGGTCAGAATGAGGGGGCCAAAATATCAGCTTGGCCTGCTGTTATACACTGCAGTGGTGCTGAGACCTCCTCTCCCTCGGAATACCTTGCTCCTCATTCCTCCAGGAGCTCCCTGAGGGTTGTGACCCTGTATCTTGTTCCCTGCTGATTTTCCATCACCTAGCACAGAGCTAGGTCATAGTGGGGCTTGACAAATGCTTACAGAATCAACTCTTATAGTGAAAGGCTTAAAAGGCAATGTCTACTCTTTCAAGAGGAGGAGTCATGGCAGTGTTGGCACAGAGTGAGTGCCTAAGTTTTTGTTGGACAGACACATGCAGCATGGGTGTTTGTATGGATGGATAGATGGTTGAGAGGGTGGATGGATGGGGGATGGGTGGATAGAGGGGTGGGGGGGGGG
>NW_007726850.1:322148-324978 GCF_000696425.1 Galeopterus variegatus
GGGGGGGGGGGGGGGGGGGGGGGGGGGGGGGGAGGGCATATGGATAGGGTGGCTGTGTGAGTGGGTGGGTAGATGGATGGATGAATGGGTAGGTGGAAGAGTGGATGGATGGATGGATGGATGGATGGATGATTAGATGGGACCAAAAGAGATCTGATCTGTACTCTTTAGCCCAACATCCAAAGCCTCCAGCCCAATGCTTCTTTCTCACCTATCCTGCAACTTGACCTGCTGTCTACCTAACCCTGAAAATGGCCTCCATTTTCTTCACACCTTTGCTTTTTTTCAACTTCTCTCCCAGAATGGCCTCTCTTCTCTGTCCCTACACAGAGCCCGACTCTGGAATCAGACACACCTCTGTTCCCATCTCAGCCCCACCACTTCCCGCACTGGAATCCTCTGAACTCTTTGAAGTCTGCAGGAAGTCTCCCCTGATCCCTAGCTCTACCCTCCACATGGCCCTGCCCTGGGTCCACCAGCCCTTCCTGGGCACATGGCTCTGGACCTGGCCTGTCTGGCCATGCAGGATCCCAGAGAGAAGTCCAAAGGCCTCTCCATCTCATGGTGTAGGGTTTCTCATCTTCCACCTCTGTCGTCAGCCCCCTGGGCTGTGTGTAAGCTCACATCCCCACCCCCAGCCCAAGCCCAAGCCCAGCAGCTCTGAACTGACAGTAGATGCACAGTCATTCCAGGAGGTGGGTAGGGTGGAGGGCTCTCGGACAGGAGAGAGCTTCAAGAACAGGGAGGTCCAGGAAACCGAGCAGCAAGGCAGGGAGAACAAGCAGGAACCAACCCAATGTGCTGGCCTCGAATCCCAGCGCTGACACTAGGCAGCTCCCCGAACCCCACTTTCCTCTCTAGTAAAAAGAGAAAGGTGGTGCCTACCTCTCAGGGGCCTTAGCGGGAGGAGCCCATGTGCAAATAAAGCACAGGGCCTGGAATGTAGGAAACACTCAATAAATCTTAGTAAGTAATAATAACAATAATAATGGCTGCTGGATTTGGCAACCAGGAGCTGGTGACCTCAGTGAGAATGGGGGAAGGGAGCCTGGGATCGGCTCACAGGGTTTTGATGAGCAGGTGGGAGGAGAAGGCTCCTACTGTGGGACCAGTATAGGGCCTGGTTCATAGTAGGTGCTCAATAAATGTTAGATGAATGAGTGGATAAACAAATCGTCAAGTGAATTGAATTTGCTAGTGTAGGGGCAGAAAGAAGAGGGAAGAGAGTCAACCCCAACGTTAACAAAACAAAACAGGTAAAGCCTTGGCGTGGTGCCTGGCGCAGAGCTCACAGACCCTCTGATGCCGCTCTTCTAGCCTGACCAGTGTCCCCAGTTGTGCCAAAAGGGACATGTGGGAGGATGGTCAGAGGAATGGGATGCTCCACCTCCCACCTGGCCTGGACCATTGTCCCTCCCTGATGGCAGGAGGACTCCTGCCTGTCACCAGGGGAGGTCTGGTCCCCAGAGAAGCTCCAGTATCCCCAAATGGCAAAGAGACTCCTGGGGAAAAGTCTGGACCTTGCCCCCATCCCACCCTTCAGGGCTCAGAGCCCCAAAGGTGGGACACCAATTGTTAGGTGTCAAGCCACAAGGACACAGCAACTTACTCTGTAGGCATGTGTATGTGTGTGAGTGTGTGTCTGTGCGTGTATGTGACTATCCTGGCAGCTCCCATATGGTGTCTGCAGCCTGGGCATCTCTCTGAGCTCCAGATTCACAGGTACAGCTGTCCCTGGACATATCCCCATGGCTGATTAGAAGGCAGCTCAGACTCAGCATGTCCAGAACTGCACTCCCAATTGTCCCCTCACCCACCTTGCCACAGTCTCCCTTCCATCGAATGGCAACTCCATCCTTCCGGTTGCTCAGGCCCCCAAATCTTGGGCTCATCCATGCTTCCATCCTTTCTCTCACATTCTCTCGTGTCCTTGTCTGCTTTCAGAATGCATCCCGGTGGGACCACTGCTCAGCACCTCCCCTGCTCTCACAGGTCTGACCCGACATCATCTTTTGCCTGGATTATTGCGATAACCTCCCAAAGCCGCTCCCCGCCCCAGCCCATGCCCCCACACAGCTGCCCGAGGAACCCGGTTAAAATGTCAGCGAGACTGAGATCACATCCCCGCTCTGCTCCAAACCCTCCCAGGGCTCTTGTCTCACATGATGTGGCTCCCCGCCCCCCCCCAGCTCTCTCCCTGCACCTGCCAGTTCCCCATCCCCCATGGCTCACCTGCTCCAGCCTCATTTCTCCCACACCCCAGATGTACTCTGTCCTTGGGGCCTTTGCACTTGCTGTTCCTTCTGCTGTGAACCCCTTTCCCCCACACGTGGCAGATACCCTTCCTCAGGTCTCTGCTCAAATGTCTGTCCCGGTAATGCCTCCGGCTGTCCTTTCTAAAAATGCAGCCCTTTCACTGTTCCCTGCCTCATTTTTCATCTCATTGTCACCATGTGTTGTGCTCTGTATGCTGCGGATTTATCTATTTATCTATGAGAATGGAAGCCAGAGGTGGGGGGCGTGGGGAGAGACTGTCCCTTTTGCTCACTGCTCTACCCCTGGCCTCAAGACAGTGCCTGGCACGCAGTAGGTGCTAAATAAATATCTGTGGAATCACTGACTGCGTGCCTTCCCAGCCAGGCTGGCCCCTGAATGGTACCCTGGGCTCCCGGCTGTGTCCGTCCCCCGGCCCTGGCCCGTGACCTCCAGCCCCAGCTGGGGACTCCCGACAGCGCCCCGGGCGCGGATCAAAGGGCCGAAGGCCAGCGGCCCCCGCACAGCTGCGTCTGCGCCGGCCCGCAGGAAGCGCCGGGGCAGCCCTCGCGGCAGG